>NW_025110415.1:0-78230 GCF_011392965.1 Frieseomelitta varia | reverse complement strand
TTTTTTGTCAAACTAATAACGAATTACATACATACTTGCAAAAATAACATAATGGAAGAAAATTCCATGAAATTCATACTATCGATCAAGAAACGAAAATTAATTAGAAAGATTAGAAGCGAAAAACGGGGATTGCAAATTGTTTGCTATTTTATCGTGTCTATTGGCTGCCAGCATCCAACGCGCGCGTGTTCCAACCACGTACGTATGCACGTATACGCTCCTCGTACAGTCGACGCGAGAGTGATTTTCTATATAGGATGCGACAATGTGGCGCCAAGATCTCGTACCAAGCCAGTTTCTGCTGTATACATTCGTACACACGCGCGCACATGCATACCAGCCTTGCTCTGATCTGTACACATATATACACGACTATACAGCATGCAGGATTAATGCTTGAGAAGCGACCAGTCATTCGGTTGTTTCGCATCTTTGGCAAAAACACAACGAACACGCTTTTTTCCAAGCGAACACCACTTGACACCACACGATATGTATAGGTATATATGTATATGTATGTGTGTATGTACATATACAGAATGTACCAGAAGTCACGGTACAAATTGGGTCAAGGCTCAAAATTTTGAAAACAATGCATTTGAAAATCAGTCGAGTACACTGCACTACACTAATATGTAATTATCTTATAGACATCGTACAAACTACCATCCTGACAGTTTCGTATTCGATATAACGTCAGGGTTCTGTTTATTATTATTACTTGTGTATCAACACATTCTTAAGGCAAGCTAAACGTAACAATTTAGATAAGAAAGTATTAATGTATCGTATCACGTCGATCACTAATGGCTTGATCAACATGATGTATAGTTACCAATACAGCATCCAGATAGCAGACGAAACCTAATACTAACTTGTACCGAACACGGTAGCCATTTGATGAAATCTAGGAGACAATTGTCGGTTCAGTACTCGACTGATTTGTATGTTTCTTGAAAACGAAGCCCACGACGCAATCCTCGTGTGTTATTCTCAATTTTCCTCTTGTTTTGAGCGAATCGCCTTGATCCAATTTGCACAGATGACTTTTGAGACACCCTGTACATCTTTGATTCTCATCGATGTTCATCTAAATATATATATATATATATAGTAAATATTGACTCACATGCTTGTTATTGATACTGTTACTTTTCAGGAAGATCATTCAGTACAAATTCGACCGAAGATCAAACAATGCAACGTCCAACTGACGTAGGATTAATTTCTTATTCTCGATCAAGCTACACGTGTTTCTCTACCAACAACTTTCAATCCATTTCTCCTACTTATCGAATAAGCGCGATTAAATTTTATTTTTCAAATTAAAAGTGAAGAAGTACCTCTGCTTCAATATGCAGTTAAAGAATAATTCAAAGTACGTTACATCGTATTTTCCTGAAATGCACAAGGTTTAAACTATAAACGAGTGCGACATCTAGCGGCGGAAAGAAAAAGTTGTGATTGATACCAATTTTTACATGGACATTCACTCGTTTTAATTAATGATATTCTATAATAATTAATGTAGCAATACAACAAATATTATTAAGTTAAATTTATTTAAATTTCACGTATAACGATGCGGTTTTGCCGAGCGCTTGCTTTTCAAATTGATTCTAAACTGAATTTTCCCATTTTTCCCGCCATTTGTTCCTCTTTCTTCAATTCTTTAAATCGACGTGGCCATTGATCCAGTCGGTAAAGAAGAAACGCGCGCACCACTATGATAAATCGAAACTAGCTCCCTCTTCAGCATCTTTATTTCAACGATTGTTCAAACGTCATTTTCGATTGATAGATGTCATTGTCGAACGTAAACAACTGTTCGTATATACGATACAGCTTTCAACGCATGCATGCATTGAAGAATGCTAAAGTACGTTGCGTTGTTACAAACGTTTTTCACGATAAACTATCTCTATGATATTTTCCCATTGTACTTCGTAAAATAATACAAAAATGAGTAAGTGACGCACATTTTTATTACGAGCATTTCTGTACACGTGTGATGTGACACATGCATTTTAGGTTCACAAAATGGCTGGAGAAACCAGATGCAAAATAATTTATCGCAGCCAATCGTCAGAGGAAGAAACGCAAAAGACGTTGTCTACTACTCTCAGCCAAGTTCAAGCTCAAGCTCTTTATCACAAAATTCGTCTCTTGATCACGCGACTTCTAAAGAGAACGATCAACTTGTTAATAGTCTGATACGGTATCTTCTCATGTTGGATGAAGGGAAACAAATTATTAGTAAAGCTCGTATAATAAAAAACGTCTTTGGCAATCGTGGGAAACATTTTGCTCAAACGATGAACAAAGTGAAGAATCTCTTGTCAACGGTACAGATAAAATTGCAACTTTCTGATTGTTTTGATCAAAGTTCTCCATATATTCCATATTTCATGTTTGCAGGTTTTTGGATATCAACTGATAGAACTGGAAAGTGGCAAGTACATGCTGGTAAATGAAATAGAAAACACATTGCCACATATTGAGCCTTCTGCGACCGAGAGTAGCCAAATGATACTACTGTTTCTAGTACTCACTCATATCTTCATGCTTGAAGATTGTTGTAGTGAAGGTAGTAACATAAAACATATGTAAGATACAGTGGAGAACACAACTGTGCCAATGATAGACTTCTATGTTTGAATTTTTACAATTTTCAAGACAAATATGTCCTGTTATGTGATGTAAAATCATCTTCAGAAATAACAAACTCATGACTGTTAAAGTAGAAGCTTCACTCTTACAAAATGAGACCTCTTACAACAAGGATGATTTGTTTCTTTTCACTAAGTTGTACCAGTTTAAATCATCCACAATTTTTCATTGTCATTGGCACAATTGTGCTCTTCATGGTGTATATAAAAAACATTGCTTGAGAATAATACCAATCCAAATTATTTCAGAGTCATTGTGGAGCTTTCTCACGAATTTAGGTATTCCTTGCGAAGACGATCAACAGCATTCTTATTTTGGTAACGTCAAGCAGTTGATAAATGAGGTAAAAAGTAGAATATGAAAAACAGAGGCAAGTCAAAGATATTACAAATCTAATAGAGAATGAAGATTAAAATGAAACTGATTTGTTAGTAGATCTTCGTTGCTCAAGGATACCTTAACAAGATAGTCTTAGAAACAAACGATTCGACAAACGTGGAATATAAATGGGGATACCGTGCGGAGTACGAATTTTCTCGACGTACGGCTTTAGAATTCGTGTCTCAGGTGAGAATGTGGTAATTTCAAATATATATCCAGCGATAAAAGTTATATTTTTATAACAGGTGTATGACGGACGTCCGATAAACAGTTGGCAACTGCAATTCAAGACTTTAATTGCCCGAGAAGCGGCGGCAAATAAATAAATCTCAGAAACATACCGTCGCAAATGTGATAAGGAACAGATTATTATACTTTAAGTAATAGGCTACTTATAAAGTGTACCTTTTTTAAATACAAGGATAACGTATAAACGAAGTTTATTTACAACAGCTTACCAAATAGTTTTAAATCTAACCGACGCGGAATTAGATTTCTGGTCTGGTTGTTACGATCCGATCCATCGAATAACCCAGGTAATAATCGACGCTTGAAAATTTTTCCAAACGTCCCTGAGAGCAACCGTAAAACTGCAATGCGAGATTAAAGCGCGCGTGCATGTGTATATGTGTGTGCGTGCGCGCGGACTGTCGAGTTCAGTAGAAGAGTCGGAAGGAATTTAAAATGCTCAGCTGCCCTAGTTTCAACTGAATCTAATCGGATTCATATTTCCGTTTCTAATTTCGTTACTACGTCGTAAAAATGCAACGACGAGGAGCGCTTATAAGCGAAAAAGAAAGAATTCCTCCATGCATTTTTAACGCGTCCTTTGCAAGCAAAAGTTTCCCGCTCCCCTTGCAAGATGCATTTCGGTGACGTGAGAAAGGGATGAAAGAAAAGGGTGAAAGTGTAATATTCGAGTTTGATTCGAAACGAAATCCTTGACCATACTTTCGACGTACACACGGGCAGGTGTATGACAGTTAAATTCTTATTCAAATGTAACAAACGAACGGTACAAGCGAAAAACATCTGACTTGGAATATTGAAAAGAACGAACGATACGATTGGCGAAGTGGTACGTGTTTGAACGCGGAGCGTTTCTATCGGCGAGCAGGGATAGAAACGCGCAGTTACCAGCGATCGAGGTGGAAATCAGCTGGGCCAGCGAATCTGTGTCAGGCTGGGGAGATCTAAACTAGCACGAAGCTTTACCCAATACTCAGTATTCGGCCGTCCTTCTCGGTAGGTGGTGCGATACACTCACTGGTTTCTGCACCATCGCAGTGTACCGCGCGCGCTGTATCCAGCCTAATTGTTATTTTCATCCGACAACGAGCGCGCCGCGTTTGTTGCGTTTACACAACTTCTTGCAAATTTTTTATTTATCTCGCTTCAACGGAACCAATTCACTGAACCAATTTCGTGCACATGCACGCGTACGCGCGCGCGCACGCATTTGTGCACACGCACGTACCAACGTACACGCAACGCGTTGCTAAAACGCCGAAGTGGAAGTTGGCGTACGAGTAAAATGAAATCGCGGGACGGCGATACGGCAATCGCGAAACAACGACACGCAACGTCGTTCAACGTGTAACACCGTCCGCGTGGATAATCGATAAAATGTGGAGAAAGTGCGAAACCGACCGTTTGCCGATTCTGCACGTTCGAAAACAGTCGAGCACCGTATCGAACAGATACTTCTTTTGGTCATGACGTATATTTGAATCTCTCCACGCACGATAACCGATCGAGCAACGAACCAAAGGGCTCGCCTGTTACGCCTTACCATTTTACGCGTTATCATTGAAAAAAAGAGGGAGAAAGAGGAGGAAGACTTGCCGAGCTACGCGATTTCAAGACAATACAACAACAGGTTCGCCCATGTGAATGATAAACACCACGTTGTGTTCGTTAGACAACGCATTATCGACGACATTTATGACAAATGGAAGAAGCGTGAAATACGGTGTACGTAACATTTAATTCTATCTGTCATCATCGTCGGTGACCAAAGGAGAGGAGAGCAACTGTAGAGTAAAAATTGTTATTTAGCGTTTGCGTGTGGTCGCGAGAGGCAAGAGGCGAGAGGAGAGATCTGAGACAAGATGTTCAATCTCTACCAAAATTTGAACAAAAGGGACGAGGAGCACAAGGAGCCGGACGTGACCGGGCACGATAGGTTCTGGCAGGAACGTCCGAGGACACGCCGGAAACGTCGTGCCGTGAATCGAAGGACACAGAGCGCCATCGAACTCGACTCCGAGGCTATAGTCTCCGCCCGTGGCACTCTTCGCCGCGGGAGGAGCGCGAGCATCGAGGATGAAGACAGCGACGAAGAGAAAAGCTACCAATTGACCAACAAGATCGACAATCTAGCCAAGATACTGTTTAGCCGCGTGTCCGCTGCACGAGGTTGCAAGGATCCCGACGTCAGGTACAGGTCTCCACAGTCCTCTTCTCTCTTCCATTTCTTCCATTTTTTTTTCTTTTTTTTTCTTTTTTTTCTACTTTTTAGCCCCACGACACGTCACACTGGTAACATTAACCACTTGCGCTGGCAACTGATTGCAGACCATAACGAGTGACCAAACCGTATACAACAGTTCGTCGCTTTCTTTTCGAACTCGTCGGTATATTACCAAATAGAAATTGAGAAGTAATAAATTTATTATTTGTTTTGCCTGGGTTATACTTAAATATACCTAAAATACCGAGGAGATGTTGCAATTTTGGGACAAAAAATTCGCGACGTGCGTGACACGTCATTCCATTTGCGCTGGCAACTGATTGCGGACCATAACGAGAGACCAAACCGTATACAACAATTCGTCGCTTTCTTTTCCAACTTGTCGGTATGATATCATTAGATAGAAATTACTGAGAAGTAATAAATTTATTTTACCTGGGTTATACTTAAATATATTTAAAACTGAGAAAATATAGCAATTTTTTTGATGAAAAATTATCGACGTGCGTGACACGTCATTCCAGCGCAAGAGGTTAACAACTTGCGCTGGCAACTGATTGCGGACCATAACGAGTGACCAAACCGTATACAATAATTTGTCGCTTTATTTTCGAACTGGATAGAAATTATTGAGAAGTAATAAATTTATTATTTGTTTTGCTTGGGTTGTACTTGAATATACTTAAAACCGAGGAAATATTGCAATTTTGGCACAAAAAATTCGCGACATGCGTGGGCACGTCATTCCAGCGTAAGAGGTTAACATCCATGAATTTGGAAACAACGCTGCCATTTACTTTACGTGAATGCATGCACTGACACTACTAGCGGGACAGAGAGGAACATTTCGCGCGATCGATACTAGCCGAGTTACTCTAACTCCAGCTAACGGCCAACAACAGCAAAGTCCTATCGCTGCTGATCGTTTGTTGAAATTGAATTGTATCTATTTGTATCACGACAAACGTAAGATCGTAACAACGTACGTGAAATCTTTTCTATCCCGATTATAATTGTTGTTCGTGCTTGTTCACGTTGTTTCAATCAGCCTACATATCGGTGTACGTATCCACCGTAACGTTAACGCTTTTGAAATTTTTTTGTTAGTCAAGCAGTTACCTATCGATCTTGCTCGAGTATTCTTGACCCTCGATTGCACCCTCGATACACTCCCGTTAAACCGACTCATTGTGCGCGTGTACGTCCAACACAAACAAACTGTCGAAGTTTATCATTAATTTACAAAGCGGATCGATCACCAATTTTCCTTCCAGATTCTAATTACTCGACTCAACTTCCATCGATTCATTGTATTCATTCCGGTCACTTTCAGTATAGTTCAGTATAGTTGTATAGTTCAGATTATAATCCTAGCTTAACCTGTATCAATTCATTGGATCGCTTTCATTGTATCGAAACGATCGCTAGACAATACGTACTTACAATGGTTACGTACATGTATAATATATTATAACGACGTTTCGTTCGGTTATATCTATTTCGAGTAGTCCTGTGCAAGTTATGATTTCTTGTTGAATTTCCGTTCGATGACAACGGAAACGAACGATTGTGATGCAATTGATCGTCATCACGGTTACACGCAAAATATCCGATGTCGAGGGAAGCGAATGCCAATTGTACAACAACGCAGGTGAATGAATTGAAAAAATTTCGAGAAAGACGTTTTACTCGTAAAATATATATCGACATTACTACAGTACAGTCATCTCATTGGATGAAACCTTTGTATTTGTAGAGAGAAATGGCTGCTTGCTAATAACGATAATCCAGTTTGTAGTGATTGGTGCGTGCATCTAGCTTGTTATTGCTATCACTCGAGGAATCGTTCATCGAGGCAAGAAACAATTCACAGGCGGAATTGTAACTTTCCAAATAAATTGGAAGATCGTATCGTCGACTGGTAATGCATTCTACTTTCTTTTCCTTTTTTTTTTTTTTTTTTTTTTTTTTTTTTTTGATTTATTCTTCACACACTCGATTCTGATTCATTAACTGTTGATTATTCAGCGATTACGTGGCGGTGTAAAAATTTTTTACGAGAAGGAGAATCAGTCTCTCGTCGAATCGATGACCAAAATATTTGGGTACACTCCGAACATTCAGTGTTCGAGCAGAAATTGTGTGTCGTCTGGAATACAACACGTTCTCTTCGTCGCCGTTGGAATTCAAATGAAGAGATGAAATTAATTCGCTGTATGTTTGAAACTAGGAATGGAAGGCATAACTACACGGCGTTGGATCACGGGCCGTCCGTTTGCGAAAATGTTGGCGAGTACATGGAAATGGAAAAAAGATCGAGGGACCGTGCCTTATCAATCTGTCAGGCCTATATTCGTAGAACACCGCGCTACAGTCTCGTCAAGCAGCTGAACAATCTCGGTAAATTCTCTCATTGTCTCTGTCTTGATTGGCCTTTCTCTTTTCTTTTTTCTTTCTTTTTCCTTACAAATTAACAAGCGTATCCCGCGTATCTGAAATAAATTAATTTGCAATTCTCCTTATTGGCGTCAGGTTCTAGAATGGACAAACACTGGTTCGTGGTGAGGGATACCTCTTTAAAAACCGATCGACTGATCACGCTGGCTCCGTTGAATAGAAACTGCTCGCTGAGCATAACTCCACTGACAAAGAACATTCTGAACGACTTGTTCTTAGCCTTGCAACATCCGTATATATTCCCTATATTCGATATCGACTTCCTCGAATTCGAAAGTCAAAACTACGTGGTCGTAGTTCAACCGATTAGTCAAGGTAGCTTGAAGGATTTGATATACGGGGTAAGTATCGTGATACGTACATACAGGGTGAGTCTCGTAACGTGACTACATCAAATAACTCATAAAATATTTGTTCTACGAAAAAATGTTTCAGATAGAAGTTGCATGGCTTCCAGAGGGACATATAGTACTATAATCAGTTTTATATTATTTTGCTTTTTTGTCAGGGTATGAAGGTATGAATTTTTTAAATGAAATAGTTAATATTTCTTCCCGAATTCGGATAAAGCGTTGAATTCTACATAAAAAAAGTATTACACCAAATAGGGTCTGAAATACATATATACTGAGATATTAGCAAAAATATTTTTTTACATTGTATTAGAAAAGACCGTTAATCTCAGTAACTATGTATTTTAGATCCTATTTGGTGTAATACTTTTTTATGTAAAATTGAACGCTTTATCCGAATTCGAGAAGAAATATTAACTATTCCATTTAAAAAATTGAAGGTGACCTTCACATTCTTGATAAAAAGGCAAAATAACATAAAACTGATTACAGTACTATATGTTCTGCTGGAAGCCATGCAACTTCTATCTGAAACATTTTTTCGTATAACAAATGTTTTATGAGTTATTTGATGTAGTCACGTTACCAGACTCATTCTGTATGTACAGCGAAGAACAATTGTACCGATAATTGTAATAGTTATGAGAAATTGCAAATCATTTAAACTGATATAACTTTGTAAAATGGTAATTCACTTGATCTCATTTTAAAGCGCAAAGCTTCTATTTTGATAGTCGGAAGTTGGTTTTTTGTGAAGATGATTTTACACCGCGTAGCGAGTAGAAAACTGAGGACACATTTTTCTCGAAAATTGTAAAGATCCACCATCATTTTGAAGATTGAAATTTCTTCTTCACGATGACCCCTTAAACTTGTCCCATAATTTTTTTCTTTACTGTTTTATCGAAATAAATATTAAGATTGAACGACAGAAAACCCCAAAGTTTTGATAGTGAACAAAAATTTTAAGAGATCATTGTAAAGAAAAAAACTTCAATCTTCAAAACCATGATAGATCATGATAGTCGAAAGAAAAATTTTTTAACGTTTTTACACGCGTTTGAATTGTCGAGGAAAATGTCAGAGCTCCATATTTTAAAATGAGACCAACTGGAGCTGTGATCTCTTTTCACAAAATTGTATCGACAGTTTTTCATTGTCACTGGTACAGTTATGCTCTTCGCTGTGTACATGTCGTATAACTGACGACAAACAGAACGAAACGCAAAAGATTGAGCCAGATGAGAGACAAAACTTATACGCAGACACTTTGTATTCTTTTCTTCTGGCCAGATCGAAAGGACAGGTTGGAACGAGGACTGGAATCAGAAATATGGTTCACGCGGCAAGGGGCTTCCTTTGCCTCAGGTTCAACAAATGGGGCGTCAAGTGCTGGAAGCGTTGATTTTTTTGAAAGAAAGGGGATTTCCAACGGTAATCCACCTGCATTCGGGGAACGTGCTCGTTCAAAACGGTGTCGCGCGTCTCGCTGGCCTAGAAAACACGCTCCTCGGTTTCACCAGTCGTATACATCCGTTGATCGCTTCTCGGATCTCGCAGACCATCTCCATCGACATGATATGCTTCGGTAAGATTGATCCCAACTACCCTTCAAGTCATCATTTTACCTTCCGACGATCACGATCGTATTTCTCACTTTTCTTTTCAGGTCATATGTTGTTTGAGATGTGCGCCGGTTACGAATTACCATCGTTCAAACCGAATTCCATGCATCTGTCGGACATTGAGATATATCCACAAGTATATATACATCATGCTCTTTCTTTTCCTTTTCTTCATTCTTGCTTTCTCTCTGTCTCCATTTCTATCTTGCCCCGTTTCTTTCCATTAAAAATATTAGCGCCAAATATCAGCTTCATCTCAACGATGTTATACATGGACTGTTCCAAAAGTATCCGACCTCTGCATATAACTTTGTCCTTGAGTATCCAATTGTAAAAAGCAGACATGGAGCACTTAGGAGGATCCTTTAGAAGTACTCTTACCGATTAGCAGAAGCCTAAAACTGTTCAGTCGACAGCAACACGCAGTTTTGTGAACGTCAAATTCCTCGAGCGTCGCATTACACAATGATGGAGCGAGTCGAGCAAAGAATTTGCATCAAGTTTTGCCAAAAAGTGTTGCCAACACCTGTTCGAAGACAATTCGTATGATTCGAAAAGTTTTTAGGGAGATGACTCCATGAGTGATCCACGCAGATAAAGGAGTGGTTTAAACGCTTTAAAGACGGTCATGTCTCAGTGGACAGTGATCCTTGTTCCGGCAGGCCTTCAACGTCGAGAGGACGGCGGAAAACGTGGAACGTGTGTTGGATGACCAACCCGGACAATATTGAATCTGTGCAAACACTGACAATGAGTTAGTAACAGTCCACATAAAAGTGGACTGTGAATAGTTAGTCATAAGGACAAGATCCAGTACTTGGTCATCTATGCTCTTTCCCTTTCCACTTGACGATGATAACCAAATACATAGTTAGTCATAAGGACACGCTTAGAAGAAGCAGAGAGCATTCTATAGCATTCCAAGCATTCTAAATCATTCTAAAGCAATTCTATAAGCATATTCTATAAGAGCATTCTAAATCATTCTAAATCATTGTAAAGCATTCTATTCTATTCTATTTTATACACAATTGCAACAAGGAATGAACTCTTCAAAATTATAAGCGTGTTAATTCCAATCCAACACGTGTTCAAGCCACGATCAATGAAAATAAATAAAGGATATTATTTAGAAGTGCTGAAGCGATTGAGTGACGCAGTACGGAGGACACGGCCGCATCTTTGGGAAAGTGACAATGGGTCGCTGCACCATGACAACGCTCCTGCTCATTCCGCTCACATTGTTTCAAGATTTCTTAGTAAAACGCGGCATTCTTCAGCTTCGGCAGCCCCCGTACAGTTCGGATCTAGCACCTCTGTGATTTTTTATTCTTCCCAAAACTGAAAAAAAACCGTTGAAAGGCCTGAAGATTCGACGACGTCGAAGCAATAAAACAAAATGCGACGCAGCAGCTAGTTGCTAGCCGTGAAAGAAAAGAACTTTCAGGACTGCTTCGAGAAGATGGATCGACCGCTGGAAGAATGTTATAGAGTCGGAAGGGAACAACTTTGAAGGTGAGGTCGTGGAAATTACCCACAGGATGTGTATGTTTTAAAGTACAAGCAGAGATCGGATACTTTTGGGACAGACCTTACAGCGATCTAGTAATTCACAAAACGTTTCAAATCTGATCCTCTGTTCCTTCGTATGTTATTCTCAACAATACTTCACGAAAAGAAACAAAGATCTGTAGCCGATGGAAATGTTTGTACACAGGTCGTCGAGTTACTCAAGTTCATATTTACTGAAACGCCTAATCGTCACAAGATTGTAGAGGAGCTTCTTGTTCACGATCTATTTAGAAACATTGATCTTCGTGAAATGCGGAGTGCCTCCGTCACGGTACGTACATATATTTCCAATAATGTGGGTACAATCTATCCCTGTCGTTTCATTATCTGTCGCTTTCCCTTACAGATATTTCGTCCAACACTAACGCCGCCCATAGTGAACTTGCTTAATGGTATTAAACGACAGAATGCCAATAAGAGGTAACGTGATCATTCTGACACAACGCTTGCAATAAAATTTGCTCTCGCGTCCGTTTTTATATTTTGCTAAAGATTCGTTTTGCATGCACAAACAGGCAGAGGTCGCGCTCTATTAGCGACGTGTATATGACACGCAGATTTTGGTAATGACACGAAGGATCCTGATTAATTGACCCAATCCTTTGAAAACTTTCACACTGGAATTCTAACTCTTGCCTCCTTCACGTTACAGAGCCACGCAGTTGGATACCGTCGACATCGATGCGTCGTCTGTTCATAGGTCACACACCGTTTGCAAGAATTCCTTACTCGACGAGATATACAACGAGCTTTCAAACACGGCCGTATAATTGTGGGAACAAAGTTTACTTCATCGTGATTTTATCTTTAATATATTCGTATGTTTCTCTACAGAGTGCCAAAAAAAAAAAAAGAAAAAAAAAAGAAAAAAAAAAGAATTATTCCGATCTCCATTCCTAGTTACAGTTATTGAAATGTAAAAATATGAAGAGCGAGGATGTGTACAAAGAAAAAGAAAGAAGTTAGAAACGAAAAAGAAGAGATACTATGGAAAGAGTAATGAAAAGCGAGAAAGTGAAAGAAAGAAAGAAAGAAAGAAAAGAAAAAAAAATATATAAAAGTTACACAAGAACAATGCATTTTATTATTTAAAATATTAAAAAAAAAAAAAAAAAAAACACCCAAAATATTTACGCATATGCGAAAAAAGTATCAAACGTGATAAAATGTCACTCCGCAAGGATTACTAAATTCTAGTCACGCTGCCTCACATATCTTCATCATTCATTTTTTTCATCGATTTTTCATTTCGTTCTATGTCGATGAACAGTAATGTAGGAGATGAAAATGAGCTGTGTAAAAAGAAATTAACGTAGAATATATATCGAACACACGCATCTTATATAATTACCTTTAATTTTTTTGTTCTTATCAAAACTAAAATAAAATAACATCTCAGCGCTTCAGTTATTAAATATTTAGTAAGAATGAAATGCTAACATAAACACGCCCCTATCTTCGCGTAACAGTGTCCTGCGATTTTTATTCAGCAAAATTGAAGTATGACGCGTTCAAAGAGAAGAAATTATTATTATTATTATTAGTATTCGTCGGAAATCATTTTACACTTTACTCTATTGCGTAATGCACATATAATTTTATATATAAACGTAAAAAAATTGCAACACATCACAGAATCTGTAGAGGTGAAATGATTTTTCTAGAAATTTATACATAATGTGTATCGCAATGTTACAATCAATGAAATACAATTGTCAATTTATTTCTAAGAAAGTTGGCATGCCACGCTTGTTCTTGATCAATCGTAGAAGTGTGTGTGTGTAATTGATGTACGTGTTTGTAAGCGGACGTAAGATCGGTAGTAAAAATAGGTATTATTGCTTTTCGATGATTCTTTTTCGTTTAAACGTACAAATTCACTTTAATGTCTTTTTCTCAACCCTAATTGGGATCATTGGTTTCACGTGAGGACACACACATCCACACATATACACACAGATATATATAAATATATATGTATATATGATATCAAACCACACCACATATATATATATATATGTGGTTTAATATGGTATATGGTATATATACATATATATGTGTGTACGTACGCGAACACGTTGGAAAATTTCAATATCAAATAATTTAATCGGTTATTTTTCTTACATATTTTATGAAGCACCAGCTTCCAATTCACTCGCTGGTGTGTCTGGTTCTTCATCATTGTAAATATTCTCCGCCATCTGCCATACCTGCATTATATTGTCTTCCGAAACAGAACATATAACCCACGGTTCGTTCGGATTCCACGAAAAATCACTGATCTTCGCGGTATGACCACCATGAATGAACTACAAAAGATACAAAAGATGCATCTGTAATATCTTTTCCGCTCGATTTCGACTAAAAGGGGGTAGCCAAAGGAAAAAAAGAGAAACGTATTATATACCAGTAATTCGGGTGGTCCATCTTCGGCATCTTCGCTGGATTGTTCCTCGCCAATTTTACTAAGATCCCAGACGTGTAGACGCCTGTCTGTACCACTACTAGCTAATATCGTCTCGTTATGCGGCGACCACTGGACTTGAAAGATCTCGTCTTTGTGAGACTCGAAAGAATGCAATTTCAACTTAAGATTCCTCAAGTCCCAAAGTGCCACCGTTTTGTCGGCGCTACCAGTCGCAAGGATAAATTCCGAGTACGGATTGAAACTTAAGCAATTCACTTCAGCAGTGTGAGCATCCACCGTGTGACTCGGTTTACTAGTATTGTTACATCTGACAATCACAAAAACACGACAAGTTTAATTAAACGTTAACGGTAGCTTAATGTTTATTTTCGACATCTTTATCGACAGTGTAAGTAACTACCTTGTGTCCCAAATCATCAATTTCTGATCATCCGCGACGGATCCAAACAATGATTCGTGCAACAGATGCCAAGCTACATCTTCAACGACAGCAGTATGTCCGGTGAAGATTGTTTTTGCATCAATCACACGATTTTCCTTAGGAGGTGCATTAATGTCCCACAAACAAATTGTATGATCATCAGACGCACTGAGCAAGTATCCATTCAAGTTTGGATTCCATGATAGGCCATAACCTTCCTTCTGATGACCCCTTAATCTGATACCAAAGACAAACTACTATTATACATGTTCTCTACAAGAATTCTAACGTCACAAATGTACTCACCTCAAATCAGGCTGGCATTCGCCATTAGGATCCGGTTTACTTGGGTGTTTCGTATAATCAAAGACAAGAACGTCACTCGACGGTGTTTTCGTTGCGATTACGCATGGATTTTGCGGCATGTACCGCGCTCTGTTCACCTCTCCCTCATGATTTATTTTGATTTCGATTTCTATCTTACCACTAACAGAACCGAATCCTCCAAACTCCCCCTTCTCATTGTCGTAATGAGAAGCATCGAATTGAGCATCTTCGTTCGGCAACTGCACGCTAGCTATAAGCAAATGATTTTGTTCGTCTGAAGTGTGAGTGCCCAAGATAAGACGATGCACCGAATAGTCCTTTCCCTCAGGCCTAGTCACGTCCGGTAACCATTGAGCAGTTAAAGATGGCCATTCCAAAGCATGTGTCATCACAAGGTCATACAAGAATGGGGTGTTTTTCTTCCATATCTTGTACTCTTCGTTAATAACTCGTTCCTCCACAGCATCATCAAAAGTTTCTGCAATTAAACAATCTTGGCATTAAGACGATCAAGGTATTTAACAAACATTGAAATGTTAAATATGTATTAAATACGCATGTACAGATAAACGTACAATCATAAAATGAGAAACTGAAAATATAAAGAAAAAACGGCAAGGACGAGATTTAACGTAGAAGCGTCGTAAATCAATCGATCGTAATGACTGGTACAGTCAGGAAAAAATCAATATTTTAACTAATGAAAATCGCATGTTTCTTGCAACGATATAACCTATTCAAGTACAATGCCGTTTACGCACGCTTTGTTTACGATGCGAAAATACTTCGCGCCTTAAAACGAAGAATAAGACGAGATACGAACGGTGAGCGAGGCTGATTTCGAAACTTCAGTTTAATTTTTCACAGAAATTTCCGAAAAGGAAATCCCGCGAAAGACACATTATCGGTTGTTTATCACATTACGGAAAGCGTCCTTCGAAACAGCCAGCGAGCCGATCGTCCCGAGTAACGAAATAATCGGTGAAATGATAATAGAAACGAAAAGCTATCGGCTTTCCTCTTACCACCGTCTTTGTCGCCCATTATCAAATTTCGCTAAAACACTGAAATCAGCACGATACGTTTAACCCGCCAAAAGCTACGAAGCCTAACTAGACTTTGTTAAAAATGCAGGCGTACTTGCTAGAAAGCCTTAAACATACGCCGCGTTTCCATTAGACGACAAACATTGCACGGTTTGTAATGCCGTGCGATACAGCACTCCAATCGGAATGCTCAACTGAAACGTAAACAAAATCCCATTTGTTTGACAGAACTTTGTTTCAAATTTAATCTGACGTAAATGGATGGAATGAAATTGAATAAAATTGTGAATTTGTATTGGTTGGCGGCATTGTCGACTTTCCAACCGATTTTCTGTCGGTAAAATAGAACTTCAAAAAGCACAGACTCAAACGAGGTATATAAAAAGTCTGTCAGTATCGTGTCAGAAGATAATTGTTGATTCATAACGAGGTTACAAAAGATCGTCAATATTTGAAACGAATGTTGGAAACCGTGCTATTCGAACGTTTTCTTCTCTGTAATTTCTCAACAGACCGACAACTCAATTCCCTTCTGCAAAAAGGAAAACTGTGATCTCTATCATTTTCCATTTGTTTATCGATTATTGATGCCGGACACAAATTCTGCTGATGTTGTGTGACCAATTTATTATGCATTATTACAGATGTGTGTTAAATTAGGAAGAATAGTAAATTTTAATTAATTAATTGGAATACAGTAAGAACGATGGAAGATATTAATGCCAAGAGAAACGCCAGAAGGAAGAGAATTTTAGAAAACTCTGAGAAACGTCTCTCAAAAATTACTGGCAGAAACGAGGATAACGAATCGGAAGGTAAATACAATTTGTTAATTTTCCCTCACTTGTGAAAAGATGTCATTCTTTGTTTTACTTTGTTAATAAAATTCCTAATGCATTTCTATTGTTACCTCATTCTAGCCAAGAGTGTACATTTAGATTCATCCAGCGAAATATACAGTGCTGAAGATACGGAACATGAACCTTTACACTTGAGTGTAAATAACAAAATATCGCAAGGTGACAGTATACTTTTGACATTCAATTTTTATGAAATACTACGAGTAGTTCATTAACTTGAACATTAATATTAAAGGTATCAATGGCAGTTCGAATTGGAACCATGGAACAAAAAGTTCGTCACTCTTGTTACTGATAAATCCTGTAAATTATATATTATTAGCATTTATCGTCAATATACTGCTCTTATTACAAATGGACCATCTATTTGCAAAGGTAAAGGTATAAGATATTTGCATAAAAAACTGAAATTATTGCAGTCTTGTTGCACGAATACGTATTCGATTAAATGTTACAGAAAATCGCGATACCGTACTTTCCAATAATGTTGGGTCGCCTGTACAACTACAAAAATACAAAAGAAATGCAAGAGAATAATAATCTGCTGTATGCTGCCTTGATTCTGTGCAATATCAAGCCCGAGTTGACTTATCAATTGAAAAAATTAATAACAATAAGTCATATGATAGTCGGAGATGTAGCCTTATATATTTTCAGTTTCACGCTAATATATTATGGATTCTTTAATTGTTTGTATGATACGGATAGTCCTGGTACCTTAACTGTATAAGATATATAAAATATAATTAAATAAATTATTCGGTCATTTCGTTCAATTTTTACGAAGAAAGAGTAAAAAAGATATACATACTACGTCAATTAAAAAACTTTACACAATGCATAATAATATCAATACCAAAGCAGTAAAATTAAATTAAAAACTGCGAACATTTATGCATTTTGTTTATTAATATTACAAACCTTTAGTCTTATTATCAAATCTCTTGCTATACAAATATAGATGTAATGAATTGTTTATACGGTAATTATTAACATAGATTATAATTACGTATAAATTACAAAATTTTTCTCATTAGGAAAATGAATTCAAACTAAAATAAATAAAATGAATGAAACAGTTGATATAAGTTTTATAGAAAACACACGGTATAAATAAGTACTGAAAGAAGAAAATTTTGTTCTTTAAATGGCAAATGATATTTTCAAAGACATATAAAATAAAAATATTAATATTCGTCTAAAATTCTATTGTATTTTTTAGATTTATTTTAATAACTTAAACAAGCTCGTGCAAAATCGTTAATTTATCTTTAAGTTCATAAATGTTCTACCAAGTGTAGTTTTCCAAATGATTCACTAACTGAATAAAAATGATCGATATCAATAAAATAGAGTGGGGTAATTTTAATTTTTATTGTTGTTCCTCACAGTTAGCATTCTTATATTTCAATAAAGTTTTACTTCTTACAATATCAGAATTACCGGAACGTATCATTTCCATCTCCCATTTTTCTAAATCTTTGTGATATTGTGCCTTAAGTTGCATAGCTTCTGTGAAATATGGTTCCTTTTCTTTATCCGGCAATTTGTTCCAGTTCTCAGTCATTGATTTTATCCAATCCTGACGAAGAAATTCATGAAACAATTGGTAATATTGTGGTTTCTTAAACAACCTATTAAACAAAGCAACTCTGTTCAGAAAAATCAGTACCTTAACATGCATATCTGGATCTTTATCTTTCCTCTTTGACGATAAGTAAGACAAATATGCATTTATTGGTCTCTTTGGCCTCCCAAGTATTTCATATTTCTGCAATCAGGTTTAACCTTTAGATCAATCGATAAAAGATAAATGTCTTGATTTGATCCATCTGTGTAATTACCTTTTTGCTATTTACTTGTTCATATTCTTTCTTCTTTTGTTCCCACAATTGCTTTTGTTCCTCAGTAAGAGAGTTTTTATATTCTCTCAATTTTTCCATATATATTTTGTAACTTTTGTTGTACTCATTTACAAAATTCTCCTTTTCAGCGACATCCAGTTTTGACCACTCGCTGGCTGCTCTCTGTAATATCTCAGTATACTTGATACCAGGCGATTCCTCAGCAAACCTTGGTTTAACTTGTCTTATGTACATAAGAAAAGGGGGTACTGGCTTTTTTGGTCTCAGTGGAAAAATTGTTTCTTTCAAACGTTTCAACATATGTTTTGAGATATTTTGGTGAAAGCTTAGCAAGTGACTTCTAAAATAGTGAATAGCAAAAAAAGAAACATTGTTACATGGTTAAGACAAAAATTTCTGTAAAAGCAAGTGTATTTTTTTTTGTCAGTATTTTTTTTACGTGTAGTTACGGAAATCGAACAATGTTAACAAGAAATTAATTTACACGCATGAGATAACCTTCGTTCGCAGATTATTTTAAAATCGTTTGTGAGATTTTGTTCATCATAATTGTTTATTTAACTAAGCTCTACTTTACCTTGCGCACAATAATCCTTCTGAGCGCACAAAAAATAAAAATCTTCCAGAATACATCATTTTCCAGATAATAATTTTAACTATTGCATACTTTTGTACTCCTAATACGGCTCCCTCTTCAGCGGATAAACATGCAAACTACGTGAAAAAATGAAACCACAAGGATGGGAACATGTTTGAACATGATTTGAATTCCAATTCGCGATTTCCAGTATTAACTCATACTATTTATTCATAAACATAGTTGATTCCTATTTACGAATTCGGATATTACCAACCGCAGAACTGGTAAACCATTTAAGAGGCTGCTATAAAAATATACTTTTACGAGGTTATTAAAATTATTATATGCTTTTTTATTGATATTGCGTTGTTGTTATTTAACCAATATTGTTGCACTTTCATTTAATATTAAATGTAAAACGCTTGGCTTTAGATGGAACAAAATGAAAAAACATTTTCGTAAGATTGTATAACAGAAATTGATACACTGCCGAAGGATTATGATTTTTCATTTCTGATAATTAATGTGGGATTGTTTTTTATTAACATTAAGAGTCATAAAAGCAATGAACTGACAGCGATTATAAAGCTTGTAGAAAAGAACATACAGTTAGTTTAGTGCTTTTGAAAATCGGGATTACCAAGTGAAGGTGACATTATCAAGCTATTAAACTTGCTACGAATGTTCAATTAAAATGAATTTATTGATATTCGCGTTAATTATTTGTGTGTATTCGAAATAGCTAATACCGTGCCTCCGTAGAAGATGGGAAGAACCATCTTTCTCTTCACATAAACAAAGAGATGCTACATTCGACAAAAAGCAAATTATTTAAATGTACATTAATAATAAGTCAAATTTAAGATACCTTAATAATCTTTCAAATATATTGAAATTCGAGAAATATGCATTAATACATTATAGAATTTTTTTTTCTTTTAAATAATTATATAAGTACATTGTGTAATATATACATTTTACTTTGCGTCATTATATTATTTTCAATTTGTAACAGCATTTTAATGTAGAGTGTCACAAATTGTTAAATCATCTGCATTAAAGTTTAATGTTGCCTGAAAAATCCAGAAATAATGGAAAGTAACTTCTGCTTTTTAACAAAATTATTTTTTACATTTGTCACAACGAATTTTTCTTTTCATTTTCACTATATTGTACATACGTGCTATTTTATACTATTTTATTCAATTTCAACCTAAAAATTTATAAATATATTGTTTCCCTCGTTGATAAAAAGACATAAGAAAAGATATATATTTTTTCGTACATTGTGTATGCATCTCTCTTCGTTTCTTTCCTTCTGTTTTATGAAGTCAATACTTAGAAACAATAAGTTGTACATAATTTTAACAAAATAAATTGAAAGACTTTCGCGAAGTGTGTACCTTTAAACTTGTGTAGTCAATACGTTAACGTATGATACGGTTTATATACGGTACTGTTATTAATTATTTTATCATGGAGTATCAATCCTGACATAAACTGACACAAACTGAACGTACGTTTGAATAAACTGAGAAGAAAGAAAAAGAATATTTCTTTGTTTTTTTCCTTTTTTTCTCCTTTTTTTGTTTCTTAAACTCCACCGCGCAATAGTTACTACCAGTGTAAATTCATTTTCTATTATGCGCGCAACAATTAATGTAAGTAATTAACATCTATGCGTTTTTTTTTTTTTTTTTTTTTTTTTTTTTTTTTATATATAGCGCGTTTCATAACGCTTTGGACGTATGTGTTGTTCGTTTTATACAACGAACACCTAAACGTCTACGAAACTTTTCACTAATTTTTGTTCCGTGACAAATTTAACAGTTTCGTCAAACGATCGATGGAATTTATTATGATACATTTTGTCTATATCCCCTTGGTTAGTTGAATCCAAAATTTGGATATATTTTGCTTTCAATATTCAATGTTTCGACATAATCTTATATTGCTTTCCTTCAGGTACCTCCCTCGCGTAATGATTTCTGCTGTTCCAAAAGCCGTTCCAAGGGAGACGGTCCAGGCCCGAACCACAAAGACTGTTGATTAAGACGAGTTTTCGTTTGATCTTGATTCGACACGTTGCAACTCTGTGCATTAGATCCCCATGCATTGCTACTACTGAACAGAGAATAGGTGTTTCCTGTGCTGATCGATTGATTTGATTTGATGTCTACCTGTAAAAACACGAGTAGGATAATTTTTACAATAGCTTGCGTACTATTATGTTTACTTATTTGCTTACAAAATTAGAACACAATAGATACCTCTAAAGGCCTAGGACTTTCGAAGTTACTTCCACTGCTAAATTGCTTGGTGTGCTGAGAATCCGATGGATAATTATTCGAAGTTCTCAATGGGATTTGCGATACTACGTTTCCAGAATTAGAAGAATCTTCCCAATTGCGGTAGTTTTCCGCGACAGGCGTGTCTTCATTGTGTAACTGCATGCCTCTACCGGCCGAACCCCAGCAAGGTACAGAAAGTTGCGAGTGCTGAGTATCCTTCCACAAGTTGAAATTCGTGGGCTCGTAGTTTTGAAAAGGCGGGTAACTAGTTGCAGGCTGCGACTGATTTTTCGACATTCCCAAGTGATTGGGCAACGAGAATTCCAAAACGTCCGAGTTCTTGTTGTACGCCGACGAGGGGAGTTGTTTCTGCGATACTTGACCGAAGGCATTTTGATTGAATTCATTCTGATTGAAGTTATATTGAAAATTCGACGTAGTTGTGGGATTCAGCGAGTTGCCCGGCACGCTTGACGCGCTCGGTATCATAGGAGCAACTTGATGAAGTTTCTTCTGATATGTATTCAACGTTGATAAAGTAGAAACATTTGCAATAGTTGGATTGGTCAAAGTACCTTGATTATGTAAAGACATTGTGTTGGATCTAAGATTAGACTTCGCGACATTTTGCTGCATAGTCAAGCTGTGATTCTGCTGAGCACTCAAATTACGATTTTGCTGCAAACCAATATTTCTATTTTGTTGAGAGTTGATGTTCTGCGAGGCATTTGGCATAACATTATTTGGTTGAGCTGAAGCCAGCAATCCAAGATTTTGATGTAGCAACGTATTTTGGAGTACGTTGTGGGTTTGTGGTCTCTGGTGCATGGATCTACTCTGATTGGTTGTATGTTGTAAACTTATGCTCTGCGGCTGCATCGGTTGCTGTGTCGAACTAGCAAAACGTCCTTGAACCGGGTAATTCGATAGGTTTCCAATATGATTGGTGACGTAGTTCTTCGTGAATTGCGGATTCTGTACGTTGAACGTTGGGTTTTGATAACAAATAGCTCCTACGCACTGAGACATTCCAGTTGGAATCGGAGTTGGAATCGGAGTTGGAATCCCGGACGCTTGTTGCTCTTTCGCAGGGAAATGATTAATCTGGGTGGGTTGCGACGGTGAAACAACATGCTGTGATTTCGCGGGTTTCACTTGACTTTGGGTGGAAACGATTTGACTTTGCATAGCAATTGTGGCAGAAGGCATTAACGGCAATCGGTTTTGAACGGTGACTTGCGTACCCAAAGTGGCGCTTGGAGCACCGCTCAACTTCGACATTTCTCCAGCAACTGATAAGTTTTTATTCCCATTTGTAGGAGCACCTTTTATCGGACTCACCGACGTTCCACTCGCTTTAACTTTTTTCTCATTCTCCTCTTCCACGTTCAACGGAGACAAATTCTTGAACGTCACCTGCTTCTGCTCGGTTTCAGCACGTCGCATTATCGTTTGCATCGCTATGTTCTGCCTTGGTTTCCTTGTTGCTGGTTGCACGTTCGTCTCGAAAGCGCCGGATTCCGCGGCAGTGATCGAGGCCGTGTCTTTACTTCGCTCCAACGAGCCTTGAGGCTTCAAGATGCCTATCCTCTTGTCAAAGCCGTGATCCAACATATCGACGTCCGTGGAACCTTTGCTGCTGGCTGATTCTGAGAGAACCGGGCTAGTAGACACAGCCGACTGTCTTTCTTTGTTTAAACTCAGCTCTTCCAATTCTTTCATCAATTCGTTACTCAATCCATTCCCTTCGCTTATGGAACTGAACCTGTTGTCACCCTTCTCTCCTCCCAACGTAATGGCAATTAACGCGGTACCATTGATTTTGTATTGCGCCAAGCAATGGCCCAAACGAAGAATACGAACTGCGCGTAATTTGTTAGAAGCCTCGATATTATCCTCTAAATCGGTGCTCGTAAATTTCAACGATTCGAAGCTTTTCTCCAGCGGCAGGAATCCTTGTAGATCACGATCCTCTGGCAGTGGTACCTTAACGTATTGATCATACGAGAAATCAGCCACGCAATTTTGCAAGGCGTTCAACAATACGCACAAGCTGGGCCAGATTTGGAGTCTCGACGTAAAAGCCAGTTCTTCCAGAACTGTCGGTTTCGTATGGATCCAATCAAGGCACAGTTTTATAGAAGGCAAAGCGAAATACTCGATAATAGAATTTTTGATTGTATAAACAGGTAACAACAAAGCAGATAGGCTTCCAGCTATGAGATCCAAAATACAATCACGAGCGAGCTTTTCGTCAGATGTTAATTGTTCGTGTTTCAGTGGTTCGGCGCTACCCACGACGACATTTGTTGTATGTTCCAAAGCGTACAAATTAATCACAAACATTTGAACGAGCATCCATGAGCTAAAACTTTCCGTGGCAACTAAAGCCGTCAACGTCTCAGTCAATAATTTCGCATACGCCGAAGCAACTTTTAAATCGCCGAGATTGTGAATAACACCGTGAAGTTTCAGAAAAACTGCCACGTATTCTTGAGAAGTTAATTTCGTTTTCCCATCTATATTCAGCGACGTATCGTTCAAAGCGGAGGATAACGTTTTCGCCAGGTTCGTTGTGGCAACGGGGAAAGGATGTTTTACAGCGACAGATCGCGTGTAATAAAACACAGTTGCCAATTTGTTACCACGTGACGCTTCAAGAAGTGCTAACTGATTGTACGGCTGTCCACTGGATGGTGACAATGATACAGCATGCCTGTAGAACAATTCCGCTTGTTTGCTCTCGTTTCTATAACGAGCAATATCCCCTAAATGCACAAGGCAATATTGGCATGCGTAAAAACATGAAGATTTATGAGGCACTGATAATTTTTCAATAGCTTTCCATGGTGATGTACATCCGTAAATGTAGCCCTTCCTAAAAAAAAAAATATGACGAAATAAAATTGAAATTTGTACAGACTGTAGTACAAATAGGAACAGTGTGCAACGTAAATTCAATTTATGTAACATATGCGAAGGATATAAGCATCTTACAATTAATTATCCTTAATTACCTTCTAAATGGCAAATCCAGATCAAATGCGGTACAAATTTCTTGTAATAACGTCAAATAAAAACCACTAGCTGCTTCCAAACACCAGCTAAGTAACGCCTGAGATTCTCCACGTTTAGGATTTTTCCTATCTTTTGCTTGAGATTGTAAAGTTGCTATATAATTTTTAAATCCTAGGTTCCACAGTTCCTGCTCGACTTTCCTGTCTAAAGCATATTCCAAATCCAATATTAGAACTTGTTGATATATTTTCTGCAGCTGTTGCTGGCAAACCCATGCGTCACTATCGTTTAAAAGATCTTGGCAACGTTGTACTTTGTCCTTCAAGGGCTCAGCTTTCCTAACAAAAACAATAATTAACTGACAAACACTGTATAAGTATCGAGAAATAACTTCTTCATCTTTGACTCACTTTAAAGCTTGTACAGCTGCGTTTAGGCCCATATTCTGCGTACCTTGAATTTCTGTACAAAACTGTTTATCTACAGAAACAAATTAAACAAATATGTAGTTACACTTATTATATATATATGAAATGTTAGACCTTGCAACATAGAAATGTAAACCTACAATAAATATATATACATGTACAAATGCACAGACACAATATATGCTACACGCTCAGATTTATTTTTATTTATTTGATATAGGATATATGTGTGTGTGTGTATAGCATATAATGAGAATATATATGTATGCATATACATGTGTATATATATATATATATATATAGATATATAATATGTAATTCATCGAGTATTATTGTACATCACGAAAAATGATAAACTAAAAGATGTTGAGAAACAACTTATACATCGGTTAAACTTATAATCACGTCGATGCATGCAAATGATTGCAAATGAACTTTGATGTCGCAATTTTTGCTCCGAATTGTACAGATGAAATTGCCAAATAGAAGGCGGTGTAAAAAAACATTAAAATCCTGAGAATTCGCCGAGAGACGAAATACCAACACGAACGTTTCGCGTAATGCAATTTACTTGGTTCACGAAAGTCAATATACATGATGCATGCTACGACCTGAGCGAGTTAGGTTAACTGCTAGGCCAACAAAAGTGCGAACGGTAAAGACGTTACGAATAACAGCGAATTAATTTTCAATCTTAGGACCAAACGTTACGCGGAACGAAGACGAGTGAAAAGATCGGCTGGAAAGTAAAAGGGGAACTTACTTTCACATATTTACGTCAAACTTAAATTGCACCGGATTACTGATATGTGGTTCGCTTTAACGAAAAACTGCACCGCCCTCGCGTTAAACATTTATGTTACTTTCAGTTAGAAACACTGAAAATTTCCCATGATTGCAAACCGCAGAAACGTACTATCCGTTCTATACGCCAGAGAATCGTAAATACAAAGCTCACATGTACCGAAGGGAACTTTTCAACATTCGTGTGCCATGGCCCTCTCGGTCTGCGAAATAAAAGATCCTACGGTCACGCAGCGCGAAATGTCAGGTTAGAGAAGCTAGTTTCGTGAAGTAAATCCATCGAGAATGTCAGCGTTCACTTCTATGAAATTGTTCATACGCCTTCGCCGAAGTTACAATGGAGCAAATAAATACCGATCGATTTCATTAGTACGTGCATTTTCTTTTTTTTTCACGTTACCCCGGTATTCTCTACGAGGGTGTTTGATGCCACTACGGCGTTTGTACTGCTCGATCGTGTCAGATACACACTCGAAAATTACTAATCTGTGGTGTATCAATAAAGTAACTCGATAAGGGCATTAACATTTATTACATTTGTCCGGATTTTTCTTTTTCTTTTTTCATTTTGTTAAATATCTTTCGATGATTATCACAATTGATATCTCGCTTCAGACTCCTTTCACCTCCCACGATGAGCAAAAGAAGACAGATATAGAGGCAAAACGGAGGGAATTAATGGCACGTGGCCTTCCGAAATCAAAACCTTTGAAAGGTGTCAAACAAATTGTCGTCATAGCGTCTGGAAAAGGTGGCGTCGGTAAATCTACCACGGCCGTAAATTTATCCATCGCTTTGAAACTTACTGAGCCGCAGAAGTTGGTCGGTTTGCTCGATGCCGACGTATTTGGTCCATCAGTACCATTAATGATGAACATACGACAATCTCCTACAGTGAACGACAGAAATCTTATAGAACCTGTTACAAACTATGGTATCAAATGGTGAGGGAACAATGGTTGCACATTTTCCTTGTTTATTGATATTCTCTAAACTGTGAAAGTTTCCCTTATACACAGCATGTCTATGGGCTTTCTAATTGATGACAAGTCTCCTGTTATTTGGAGAGGATTAATGGTAATGAACGCCATTGAGAAACTGTTGCATCAAGTCGCATGGGATCCGTTAGATTATCTTGTTATAGATACTCCACCTGGAACAGGAGACACACATCTTTCAATCATACAAAATCTTCCGATAGCTGGGGCCTTATTAATAAGTACACCTCAGAAGGCAGCTCTGGAAGTAACTAGAAGAGGAGCTAATATGTTTAAACGTCTGAACATTCCAATTATTGGAATTGTGGAAAACATGAGTAATGTTATATGCCCAAAATGTAACAGTAGCATTCCTCTTTATAATGGTGAAACACAAGTGATTGCTAAAGAACTTGGTATTACATTTATAAGTATATATAAATACATATGCATATATATATCTCATTGTAAGGTTTCAGCTTTTTCTCTCTTCTAGATGTGCAAATTCTACAATCTGTCCCCTTGTCAGAAGATATTGTAAATAGTTGTGATACTGGTAAACCAATTGTGTTATCTGCATCAGAAAGTACTCAAGCTGACGCATACAAATACTTGGCAAAACATGTAATTTCGTTCTTAGCCAAGCAACCACAAAATTTAGAATGACATTTTTAGATATTTTCTTTTGATTATAATTTTTTTGTATGAATATGGATGTTTACAAAACATACGGATATTTTAAAATTAGTGCACTCTGATTCCTCTTATCATTGGCATCATCATCATCATCCCCACTTTTCTTCTTTATATCTTATCCCCTCTCTAAACGCTTGAACGGATATTATACGTTGTACATATGTCTGTTATCTTGAATATAATTTGGTAGCGATAAAAGTAAAAACGCACGTTTATCTAACGTGTAATAAAAAAATTACTCGTATGTATAACACGTAATAGATTTTTGTAATTATTATTAATATTTTACTTACACGTTGGCATTGTTATTAATGCTTTCACTTAGAATAAAACAATTTGTAACGTTTTCTTCAACGTCATTGAAAAAATACTTGCGTAAGAAAATGTTAAAACATAATTCTAATGCTTTTCATCTAAACTGAATATTTAGCCTCTTATTTTATTCTATAAATTTAGAATTCAAGATGAATAATGAAAATTCCACCAGTATTCATTCTGATATAAATGCAGAGATTCATAATATTCCGATGAGCGTGCTTATTCGACCAATTCCTCCAATTGTCGATGAAGAGAAGGTACAAAGCTTAATGGATACGTTGAACAATCCTGAAACAGAATCATTGGTACCGCCAATCGATGTTTTGTGGATTAAAGGGAGCGAAGGTAATAAAAATATACTATCTTGTTTTTCTTTCTTAGTTGCGTTATATATAAAATGTAAACAAACATAACTCAATTCTGCACAATAGTTGTATCTTTCTTTATTTCAGGCGGTGATTATTATTATTCTTTTGGTGGATGTCATCGATATACAGCTCATAAAAGACTTGGGAAACCATTCATAAGAGTGAAATTAGTACAATCTACAATAACAGACTTAAAATCTTATTTAGGTGGTTCTACTCCCAATTTAAAATAGCCATACGTATTGCCGTTTAAATTTAACAAAAGTAGTATTTGTACAAAAAATTAAATGATTTATGTAAGTTTAATATTGATTTTATTTCGAGGCCTTTTATTTCATTCAGTTTGAAAATAAAAGATATATGTAAATCTTCACTACATCCAACCAAATCAAATTTAAATATAAACGCTTGTATGTTAAAGTAGTTCAATTTTTGTGAAACCAGATATGTACACAGTCATCTTACATGAAGGTATGATGATGAAAGGTATTTTTTATAACGATGATTCTGTAATTTTCTCTGTATATATATATATATATAAAATGCACGTTGTTATAGTTTTTATTTATTTTTTATTTATTTTTATTTATTTTTTCTTCCTTTTTAAAACGCATATGAAACTGCAATTTTAAATTCAAATTCAAATATTGTAAATCGAAACTATCAAGTGTGCTTACTTATGTCTGAATTGCTCTTCTCTTTTTGAAAATACAAGATATATTTATTTACTTTTTTTGTAGTGCATTATTTTTTAATACTTATGTAATGTCATTGAAACAAACATTTTTTTTAAATAATTATATATTAGTTATCACTTTTGCTTCTTTTGTGACGTAAATTTCGCATGAGAATCGCTTTTTTTCAAATCTTTTAACAATTCAGTTTTTACCTCTTCTAAGTCAAAGTCTGAAATAAATTTTTGTTTCAATATATACGAGATTGTCTTATTGTAATTTTTACTGTTTTTGTCAACATATATGTCTTTTAAATCTTTTTTGTGAAACATTTTATGTTTAGTTTCCTTGATAAAATATGGTTTGTAATTCTTATTTATGTCCGCCGTCATTGCGTCTGATACATCATTTGGCTGATGTGTACGACTTTCAGATCTATTAGTACTTTTCAAATGATTAGGTATAATTGATTGTTGTAAATGCAATAATTGGGTATTGGTAACTTCGCAATCAATTTGCATCATAGTTATATGATTTGCGGGTGTTGAAAACGTTTCTAAAACAAATATTAAATCCCATGTAGTAAAACAATAATAACTTTTCATTTCATGCCGTTTATGCATACATTAAATGTAAAAATAGATTTACCGTTCATAGGAAGCGCAGGAAGTACCAACGACATCCTTGGTCTGCCTGTGCTATTTTTGCTTGAAGCGGGCAAAAGCAAATGTTCCCCGCTAAACCAAACTACGTAAAAAGTGTCATCTCTTCTCCCTAAAGCTTCGAACAAAGAAGCATGCTCTTTTCTTATTATTGGAGAAAAAACTTCTACCGCGTTCGATATCGATGGCTCAGTTATCTTTCGATGTATTTCGGATTTACTTCTTTCTGATAAGTTACGTTTACGTTTAGCTTTTTGCATTACATGCAAGGGCGACGATAGGAACTTTCCTGTAACACTCGCATCTAATTTTCCTTTTTTCAAATTATCTTGATCGGACTTTCCACCGATCCATCGTCTCAATTCGTAATCTAAACGAATTGATTCACTTTGGTTAATATACATTGGACACATAGGTTGTGGTATCGATATATTTTTACGAAAACTATCTTCATCTTCCTCTCGAATTTGATCTCTAGATGTCCAAAGTAACGTTCTTCCATGTCTTGCGTGTTGCGCGTTAATCGATTCGTCATTAGATAGTATATTCAATTGATTATTTTGCGAAAATATATCCCTAGAAAAAAATGTCAATTTTTTTGAAATATCTTTTCTGAAATTAGATAAACAATCCAAAAAAACAAGTGAATAATAAATTCATTATATGCTTACTTGAAGCCATTAACATTTAAAGATACCATAAAAACCATCCCCAAAAGAATAGCAACATTCTTTTTATTCGTATTGAAGTTCAAGCTTTTAAATTTATTAGTAGCACTTGTATGTTCCAATGATGAAAGCTTCTGTTTTAAGTTTGTATTTTCCTGATATACAAACACAATAATCAGTAAGTACTATATTCAGTAATAAACATATTACACCAACGTATATTTCAATTTCATGTAATTTTTACCATTTTTAATTGCTTATTTTGTTGCTGCAATTCATAAATCTGTTTTTCTAACGAAGATACATACTCCTTTTTTTTCTTTCGCGACAGGCAAGCTGACTCTCTATTCTTTATCATTCTCTGTTGCCTTTTCAGTGCTTTTATTTCACATTCTTGTCGTTCAACAAAATTGACATCTTGCATTTCGTTCTTTATGACAATTGGAGTATAATTTGAAGTCTCTGTTTTAATTATTATCGGTTTACATGCATCCGAATCGCTTTTTACAATTATAGAGGTACATCCAGCTGCTTCATTCTTAAGAACCAGAGGTGGATCCATCATATTAATTGTTTGATCGTTTCCTAATGTATATACGTTAGAGACATTGTCCGTTATTTTCACATTATTCTCTTGTAGTTGTTGAATTGTATTTGTCTCTGTTTTTATTGGTACTGAGGAAGGCTGTATTGATGTTTGAATCTCTTTATTTGTATTAGGTGTAAAATGAGTTGTGAAAGGATATGATATATAATTCTGTCTAATTTTTTGAGTAAGTGCAACAAAATTTTGTGTACTCAAAAATATAGCATTCTTAGGCTGTTCTGGAAAATATTAGACATATCAAAATATAAGATGTAATTTAGAAGTAAATAGTATAAAAATAACACTTAAGACAGACACAGATTACTGTTTTACCATCAGTGACAAGTTGAATATTATCTTTTGGTTGAACTCGAACACGTTTGGCAGAATTTATTTTGGAAAGGGTGAATTTTGTTTCTTTCGTATCTTGAAGTTTAAAAGGCTCAAGTTTTATATGTTTCGCAATGGCTATGTTTGAAATTGATTGTGGAGATATAGGTGAGGAAACATTTTGTGGAGGAGAGATGGGTGGTGTTTCTAGAGTTGTCTACAACAAATCAGGTAAAATATGTAAATGTTGAATTCATGGTAATTGACCATAACAACGATGCATTATAACCATACCTTAAAATTGCAGGTGGACACATTAGAACTTGTTTCAACTTGTGAATCTGGTCTATAACACTCACTCTGACTTGATGCAGGGGACAAAGGTAATTGGATATACGGGCTTGTGGGTTCCAATTTAATTCTCACATTTTTATCCACATCTGTAATTACAAAGGACATTTGAGTTATATTTACATTTACAAATGTTACTTTATTAAGGGAAAAAAAAAATATAAAAGGTACCTGATGTTTGTTGTGCAACATTTGTATCACAATTTTCAAAACTAGTTGATGGTTCCCCTATGCATACATCTTCCGTAATTTGACTATCAACATCATTTTCTTTAATATTAGTCAATGGTTTTTCTATGTATATATTTTTTAAAATTTCATCATCAATACCATTATCTACCTTTGTAGGTATTTCACTTTCAAAGAACAACGGAATACCTAGTTCGGAACTTAAAGATTGAAATAAATCGTCTTGAAAAAGGGAACAATCTGAATCTGTAAAAATATAATCTATTACACAGCGAAAGAAACAGATTTAAAATATAAAAACCTAGCACTTTCAATTTCAACGAATTTTAATTGCCATGTTCGTTACTTGTTAGAAATTTTGATAAGCAATATAAAATCTATATACTATATTATATACAATATACTATGTATGTATAATTATAAACAAAGAAAAATAAATGAAATGTCATCTTATATATAAATATATAACGCACCCATAACTTCAAAATCTGGAAACGTCTGTTGAAGTTCAGATTCAGTATTATCGTTCCACTGTGAATCCTGATTTATCAACATAGTTCATTAAACAATGAATTTACTTTTTGCTCGAAGAAAAGGAAATCATTAACCCATAAAACAGTGTTCAACAGACATTAGTTTCGCCGGTATTGAACTACATAACAAATAGTTGTTAAATACAATTCCCGGTTTAGCCATGCATTTCAACTTCATTTACGAAGAAACGATTGCGTGGATGCGTTTTAATGATAACAACAATTATGTATATATTCCGTCCGTATCAATATTGTGTAAATATAACAACTCAGGCATAAACAAGATACACAACAGACTTATCGTTCAATGCATCTTTATGTTGTATTACAGACGAAGCGCAGAATATTAGCATTGAAGTATTACGTGTGAAAAGATATGGAGGATTGTGACACTAGGATGATAGTACGCAGCAGGCCATCGATAGATGGCAGCGCATAGCTGATCCTTGTGGAGGTGTAATTTAATTGCAAACAAAATGTATAAAAAGAATTGATATTTACCAGAATAACGATGGTAACAAAAAAAAAATTTTTTTTATAAAGTCAAAACATCCTACAAAACAGTGCACGTTTTATTTTTTTCGTATTTTACATGCAAACATTCGATAAAATATTTTATTGAAAATCCATGTATGTTTAATATATAAGATTATTTATTTAATTGCATATATATATGTACACATGCACGCGCGCGCGCAATATATATATACAAATGATTATATATAAGTAATTATTTCATTCTCTTCTGTTTTAACAAATGATTTCTTAAAGCAATTTGTTTCTCTTTAAAAGAACGTTTCACCTTTCCTTTTACTTTATGCTTTAACATTTGAAAAGCTTTGGTTTTCCTTTTTTCACGATTTGTTTTACTACAAAGTGGATTTTGCCGTCCATCCTTATAACCAAATTTTTCCCTTTCTTCTTGCCCTTTCTACAAAGAAACGAAATGAAAAGATATTAAAATAAAATACATAATAAATATGTAAATCAATAAAGAAATATATCTCTTTCTACGCTTCCTTTTATTTTATTCAAATTGTATTTTAAACATTTATCTATCTTCATCACGATGATGTAGAATACATTTAACATTTCTTAATAATCTTTAATAAATAACGTACAAGGAATCAATGTAACTGAATTTTTTTAGTTTGTGGCAAAAGTAAAACACGTACCTTCACAGATTCAATACGAGCTTGCTTGTCATATTTCCGTTTTTTATAAATATTTTCTATGTCTGCCAATTTGACAAAATCTCCGTGTTCGTTGTCTGTAGGATGAGCTCTTTTTATACCAGGTTTAGCATACGTTATTTGTTGTTTCGCTAACGCCGTATCTATTTTTAGAAAGTCTTCGTCAGTTAATAATCGTTCATTAGATATTAAAGTTGCTTTTTCTCTCTTCTCTGCATTGAGTATCTCTTTCTTTTTCACTTTTGTGTCTTGTTGTTTCTTCAGTTTCAATCGTTTTCTTTCAAGTTTTGATAACGAGCGACATTGCCTTTTTCGCTTTTGATTCGTAACACTATCGATATCTGTATCTGTGTTATTTATATTAAATTTAATATCTTTAACTTCACATACTTCTATTCCCATTTTTTCACTTTCGTTCATTTTAATTACATCTTTGTTATTATTTTTTGCGCTCTGTCCTTCTTTATTTTCTTCCAGCTCCTTTTCTTTTCTTTCCTTTACATTGTTGTCATCACTACCACCTTCATCATTATCTTCATCGTTGTTGTCATCACTATAATCATCATCGTTGTCGTTATCATCATCATCACCAGAATTTATATCAATCCATTCATCATCATTATCCTGCGATCATAATTTATATCAGTAAAAAATTTCTTTCACTTAAACTAATTGTAAATAAAGAATGAGTTCACTTCTGGTATATATTCACTTACAGAATTTTCTACATCAATCTTTAAAGTGTCTTCCACATTGTCAGACTTATTGTCGAGTAAAACTTCAGCACCTGGAATAAAATCATTAGCCGATATTTGACCATATTTTGGCATAGTTAAAGTAATGGTTGTTTCCGTAGGACGTCCTCTGTCTTTCTTATGCAGCAATTCAGGTATCGAATGTCTGAATAGAGATATCAATGAACGTGCAGCCATCATTACACTCCTTTCTTTGTAATACTTGTATCGTGCTAAATCTTGCAGTAAATCTGCATTCATAACTAATGGGCATCGCGTACATATCTCTCTAATAGCATTCAACCTTTTATATAAAATAATTTTATATTAAATGAAATGAAATGAAAATATTGTGAAAGAAAAATATATGCATACCCTATAGCCATGACATCTGCTGAATTTCGTTCTGTAACAAAATTGTTTGCTAATGTCTTCAAAACTGGTTCCAATGTATCAGGTGGTATAAGTTCATGAGAGGCTTGAGCAATACATTGCAAAAGTTTTGTTACTTCTAAAATTGTTAAAAATGATATGTTAGTATATTTTCTTTGTATATATTCTCATAACAATTTTCTAATAATAAAAAGATTACCTCTTTGGTGTGGTTGCAGAAATCTCTGTAAATAAGGATAAAAATTTAATAGAAATAAATTGTGTAAACCAATAAGCCTTGAAATCACATCCAATGTTAGTAGTTTAATTTCAAATCTATCATTGTTCCTTTCCAACTGTTTGAATAATTTTTCTGCAAAATTCTGTGGGTCATGAATTAAGTGTAATGCCGAAAAATTATAACTCGGTGCTTTCGTTGCTTTTTTCTTAGATTTCTACGGCATTTAAAATTTACATACATATTAATAATCATCCGTTTTTCTAAATCATCTGTATTTATAATTTGTTATTTTTTATTAATCGTTAGTCACTCACCGTTAACAGTTGTTTTGCTTTCGCTAAATGTTTCTCCCGTTTCTTTGTTTTCTTATTTACTCTATTAGCCATTATGATTTCTTTGATATTTGGTTCGCTATCGCTGTCACTCTCCTCATTTTCTTGTTCTTCTTTGCCAGTGCCCAAAAAGAATTTCAAGCAAGCGACTGTAACTTTGGTTGCCTTAACGAAACAACCTGTTGTCAGAACATTTACAGTTTTCGCATCATTCCAGATACCTTTATTATACAATTCTATCATGATATCTGCAGACATCTTTGCACTCCTAGCATTAGAATCTTTTAACATGGAAAACATAAAGTTTTGTAGAGTTGTATTGATCTTTGTATTCTTTTGTTTATTATTCACATTTTTGATATCAGTAATAATGTGTGTTTGAAGAAATTCTCTTAAATTTTTATCTTGACATCTTAAAAGTTCGAAACATAAACTCAGAAGTACCGTGGGTTCCAAAAGAGCTTTGTTACGTAGTTGAATCAAAGCTTTACAAAATGTCTATAAAAAAAAATATAATTTTATTCAGTTATAAAAAAAAGAAATTTAATTTGTCCTTTATTTAGTATTATTTTTAACATTTTACACTTACTAATCTTAAACCACTGTCAAGCACTGTATTATATGTTTGCAACACATCAATGATTTCTTGAGGAAATGATTCTAATTCATTTGGATAACAATGGGCCACCTATATTAAAATATAATTAGATTAAATAAGATAATAATAATTTATATATAATATGTTAAATTTATAGATATACATTCTGTGCTATAAGTAATTTATCTGTAAAAAGAAAATATGTTTATAAATTTTAATGTAATTTTATTTCGTAAAAAATTAATCAAGGAATACAAAATTAAAGTTATTAAATTTATACAATAATTAAATGGTTTTAGTTAATGCATTTTCGACTTAACATAAATTATACAAATAATTTTGAATATTAAATCCCACAGTCTTAGCTATGACGATAATAAAATCATACGTTACACAACATTTAAGTTTTGGCTCATTCAAATTATAATTTCCCACGATCGATAATAAACCAAGTTGACACATAGATGGAATCTGAGAAAGTAGATTAGCATTTATATCAACTTTCTCATTCAGGATTGCACAAAAAATAGCAATCATTCTAGATACTGGAAAATTGTAAGGTCCACAAAATGCATTTAACATTATTTTTTTTCTAGTATTAACTCTTTTCTTTTTCTTGAACTTTTGTTTTACAAATATGTATTTATCTTCCTTTGCGGGATTATATGAGGCCAAATACGATGCAATTAACATATACTTTGCATAATATGGTAATTCAAAGCTTAATGCCAAACTCATTGTTGATTCAATATCTTTAGACAATTGATTATCCTTTGTGAAATTTTCGGAGGAAACTCGTAGATAAATGACTTCTAGATTTGCTTTGAAGGTAGCAGAAATATTTCTCCACAACAAAGCAGTATCATTTTCTTTGGACTGATCAGTTTTGATAGGTTCTACGTATTTAGAGAAATTTATTTTTGCCATGTAACGAAGTTCATTGAGATCTCGACAGAACCGAAAAAATACAGAAAGATACAAATTTAAATAATTTTTATAAAATGTTTCTTCATAACCACAGGGTCTGCTTGAAAATAAAATTTCAATCAATTCATTTCTGGTATATTGTGGAAAATGAATTTTAAACGGTTCGTGTATACCTATTTTAACACGGAATTTCTCCCATACTATATCAGTTATAAATATTACACAAATATTGACGTTTGATAATTCTCCAAGTTTTGAAAATGTAGGTAATAAATCAACATCAATATCTCGCAATTTATCACACTTATCAAGTACTATTACGATCGGTCGATTGTCTTTTGTAGAAATATCTCTAAGGCTTATTATAAAATCAACAAAATTATCACACTTGCATTGTAATTGATTATTGGTTATAGCATCATTAGAAGGTAATGATAAATCGCCCAGGATGTACTCAAATATATGTCTTTTAGTCACATGTTCCACACAATTAATAATAGCTATATTGTATTTTAAGTAGGAGAGCATATTTTGCACTAGTAACGATTTTCCAGTAGCTACATGACCATAAATAAATATACTATGTGGCATTGGTTCGTCACAGTAACCAATTAGAGAATACAGTTGTGTTATAATGTTTTTACGACATATGATCTTTTTATCTAAATATTTCAAATATTTTTCCATGTTCAAAAATTTCTTAATTTCCTTAATGACAAATAATTTGTAACAATGTTACAATAAATAAATTACTCGCTTTATATACTTTGTCAATTATACCTGCAAAAGAAAGCATTTTTCTAACATTTAAGAATCTTATAGCACAGAAATGATGGTACAAATGTACATTTATTGAAATAATAAATTTATATGTAACTTTTTAACTTACCTGAGCCAAAAAGGTAACTACTTCATCAAGACTTTTGTTAAACTTATTTGGCGATAAACGAAAAACTTCTAAAATTGACTTGTAGTGCTGATGTTGCTGAAGAAACTGTAGAAATATAAAAGAGTATGTTAAAGTATATTAATCACATCAGAGGGACATATCGCACTGAAAATACTCACTTCCTCCTTGTAAGATTCTGGATCTCGTTTAATAAGATTTTGCAATTGAGGAAGATTTTCCGGCAATCGATTATTATGTCTTACCATCTTTTCCTCTAAATGAATACAAAAAATTAGATTTATGTGTGTGTATGTGTGTGTATATAAAATAAGAAGTTATTTACAACAATAAATACAAATGTATTTAAATTATATAACCTAATCTATACATCACATCGAATAACAATAATTTTGTAAATCTACTTACTCAATTTTTAATCATAAAAATATAAAGTGTTATTTATATATCTTTCTTTAACTGATTTTTATTGCTATTTAATATTATTTAAACTACATTATTCACGCGTGTCGCCTGTAAAACGTGGCTAACCAATCTAAACAATTGTCAAACATCATTAAAGGTTGATTTTCACTTGTGACAACTAACGCGCAAATTTTGAACAAAATAAGAAGAAGAAGAATAATTACCTCAAAAGGTAATAACAAGATGTTTAAAACTGGATATACTCATCATTTCAATTCCCTCTGGCAAAATTGTTACGCTGTCTAAGGGAAAAAAATTTTAGCGCGCTTTTTTTTATTGACTGACAACAGCGCCTGCACAAAGCCGACAATTATTCGTACAAATAAATTGTAACTACAAAAAAAGAACAAATTTTTAATAGAGCTTATCATTATTGATCATTTATAATTACAGGTGCAGACAGGGGTTTAATATTTATTTATGGTTTTATATAGTTTAGAAACACGCAATATTCATTAAGCTACATTTTCATTGACAAATCTCAACTACCAACCACAATTACTCCGCTTCACCTCTTTTATAATATCTACGTTTATGCGTATGCCGAACAAAGTATGTATATATCTCAATAAAAGTAAGAACGTACATTATAATGGAAATGGAATGGGACGATGAAATATCGGAAGATGAGGAAGAAATTCTGGTATACGTAGAATTTGAAGGACTTGTTGACGGTAACGTTTTCAGTGAGAAACAATTACAATTGGATATGATCGGTATAGATACGGAACATCCCATAATGCAAATCAATGGGAAGGTGATTACAAAATCCATGAGTAAACAACAAATGAAATTAATATTTTACTGACCTTTATTAAATTTCTCTTTCAATTTTTCAGTTTTACGAGGGTTCTTACGAAGACGTTATTGGTACCTACATGTTCTTCGCGAAAAATGACAATACCATAGTGGACGATCCTGTCTTCGATGTAGCTCCAAATTTTAAATACGTCGCCAAAACCAGGAAATTTTTAAAAATGCAAAGGATTTTTATAAAACCAAGAACAGAAGTTTTAGGCGATTCTCAAAATAACCAATGCATTCCGAATTCAGATACACTGATGCAAGCAGGGATACCATTTCAGTATCAAGAAGAAGGTAACAAAGTTGCAAGTTAACAAATTAATTTGATACAATGTAATTTTTTTTTCTTTCTTTTTATAGCTCTTTCATTTTGGAGGACTATGCGAGATAGTAGATTAAATGCATTACATACATATCTGGAAAAGCAACGTATCAGGGAACAAAAAAAGTCTGAAGGCATAATATTAGAATCCGAGTCTGACGAGGACAATCCGTTCGCGATATATAAGCACAAGGATGAAGTCATCGATTTAGACAAGTCTGTGAACATTGATGCTGATTCAAAGAAAGAATTAAGTTACTCTGATGATCAAGGTGATCCAGAGTTAATACGTCCCGAGGAAATTAACGATCAAAATTCAGGTACCACTGAATATAATTATAATCCAAAGAAATGTTTTTCCAAAGCTTCATTAACATCAAACATGATCATTTAACGCGGGCTGTGAAAGGTTATAAGGTTAAGATGTTTAGAAAGAAAAAGTTAAATGTAATAAAACACTGACTGTGATAGATAAAAAATAGAAACGCAACTTATCTTTTTGCAAAGTGACTGACGATAAAATTTGAAAGACAAATTAGAGTCTAATATTAGTAAAAGTTTCAGTTTATTTCATGAATATGAAAATATAGATCAATGTGGGATAGAAGTAATTGACTGAATAGATAAAATTATAGTCAATAAAATATAATTTTAAATAGTAAATTTTACTTTGTAAATTGTAGAAGAACGAGAAACAAAGATGAAAAAGATTTTAGTCAAGTATTGAAACAAAAAAATATATCTAATCACATACAAAAAGGAAATTAGTATTAATTATATATATATATATATATATATATATAAAATTATGACTGATAATTGTTAAATGAATTCATCGATCAACCATCAAGTAATATTTGTTTATTTCTTAATCTATCGGTACTTTCATAGCAAATTTACTTATTGAAACATAAAGAGCCTTTTATTTTGTTTACTTGACGTTTCAGACATTTCCGAACAATATGTTTCAATAAAATATTACCAGTTTTATTTATTATTATTATATATTAGAGAGCGCATTCTATTTAAATTAATTTTTAAATACTGAATTATTTTCTAACATTACGTACTGGTATTAATCAATCGATTAATACCAGTATAAAAGAATTCAATTTTTCAATTTTTGATGTCAAAGGCACTATTTAGATATATAAATATAATTTATTTTTTTACCAATCCAAATCACTAGGTAGTTCGTCAGGATAGTCTCCTGTCAAACAGGCAGTGCAATGGCCAATGTAACTACTCTCACGATTATCCATGCCAAATCTCACGGCTTTTACAAGTCCTTCTACTGAAAGATATGTCAAACTATCAGCTCCTACATGTTTTGCTAATTTTACATTATCTAATTTATTAGCAATTAATTCTTCTCTTGTTGGTATGTTAATCCCCATGTAACAGGGATATTTTAATGGAGGAGAGGCTATTCTAATGTGAACCTGTAAATATAAAAAGAATTATATTCTTACCATTTAATTGTTAATAAACCTCTAATTAATTGTAATACTTATAGTGCAATAACACAGATTTCAAATTTAAACAAAATCGTGGGAAGGAAAAACTTACTTCCTTTGCTCCTGCATCACGAAGTAATTTAATAATAGGACCAATTGTATTTCCTCTGACAATGGAATCATCTATAAGAATTAATTTCTTTCCTTTCACATTTTCCGACAAAGCGCCAAATTTTTTTGCCACGCCAAGTTGTCTGAGTCGAGTACTAGGCTGAATAAACGTTCGGCCAACATATCTATTTTTACACAGTACTTCCGCAAAAGGTATTCGAGACTGCAAATTAATAATATTACTTTGATAGAATAATTGCTATTTCATTATACAAGTTGTAAAAGATTGTTCTATCGATTATTTTTTCTACACAAATATATTTATATACATTTATATACTCTTAGTATATCCTATAGTACAATCTATAGTTAATGTTTTATATTACCGTTAATTTCAATCATAAAATTAATAAATTTACCTGTCTAGCATAACCGTGCGCTGCGGCAGTTCCAGATTCAGGTACTGAACTAACTATATCTGCTTCTACTGGAGATTCCAAAGCAAGTTCTCGTCCACATTGCATACGAACAGAATAAACCATTTGCCCTGTTAAACAAGATAAGATAATTTATTTAAAATTTTTGTTCTGCTATGTTACTTTCATTTTATTACCTTCGAAAATACTGTCGCTGCGTGCAAAATAAACGTATTCAAAAATGCAAAATGCCTGTGGCTTCTTGTCTGGTCTGTCAACAATATCTATTGTCTTAATACCTTCCCGCGTCAATTCTATAATTTCTCCAGGAAATACTTCACGCACGTATCGTGCTCCAATACTTAGAAAGCCACATGATTCAGATGAAATAACCCAACCTTCAGCTTCATCGTCATCATCCGATTCATTTCCTATCATGTGAGAAGGTTTTGTTAATAGCGATCAATCGCCGAACAAAATACTTCATTTTATTTACAATAATAGAAAATAATTTATATAATACGTGATGCATTATGTAATACATTCTAATATTCTGTTCTAAATTTATTATTGCAATTAATTACATACCTAAATTACCAATCGGTACAATTTTTCCTAGACATAATGGACGATTTCCATAAGGATCTCTAACACCATAAATTTTGTCCCTTTGCATAATTACTAATGAATATGATAATGGTGCTAATTGCATAAGATGTTTTATACGTGCAGGCCAATCTGGTCCATTAACTTCACCTTCAGGAGGATTCAAACAAAGTGCTTGCGTTATTAATTCAGAATCTGAATAGGTCGACAAACCAACACCGCGTCCTAATACCTAATAACAAATATTAAAGGAACAAATATTAAAATGACATGAAAATATATTGGACATTCTTTACTGATGGAATTACCATTTTTCTCAGTGATTCTGTATTTACTAGTTCTCCATTGTGGGCAACTGCTAGTGCTCCGTGTGCAGTATGAACCACAAATGGTTGACAATTAACTTCTTCACTAGCTGCACTTGTACTATATCTAGTATGACCAATTCCAAGGTTTCCACTAAGTTTTTTCATGTTTTCATCGTTAAAAATATTATTGATCATGCCCATACCTTTATGGACATGAAAAGATTTTGAACATACACCTTCGCTAGTAACAATGCCTGCACTCTCTTGGCCTCTATGTTGCAATGCCACTAAACCTATAGAAATATTAAAAAAATATTAAAGAGGCTTATTAATATATGACAAAAAAGTGTATTCATAAATTTACCTAAACAAATCACTTGAGCAACATCAATTTGTGATGGCCAGTCACCAGCAGCAATGCATCCAAAAACTCCACATTCATGTGTAAGGCCAGTCATTTCATTTTTTATTTGGTTTCTATTATGTAGCTTTTTATCTGTTTCATTTTTCTGAGATATTATTTGATTACAAGAATCTGTTTGCATGTTACAAGATATTTTAATTACAATCTGAAAATTATTAATACATCAGATAAAAGAATATGAAATAAGAAGTAATATGTTATTATACTCTACTGTGCCACAAGCTGAGATTTAAATTTTTAGATATGTCATGAAGAATTAATTTAAGATTCTATGTAGCATTATAAAATAACGATAAAACAAACTTTTTTTTTTATATTGCAAAACATAACAGACCCCCTTGAGATTTCTTGTGAATTATCAGTAATGACCCCATATAAACTATTGACCTTTAATAAACAAGATAGTACTCTTCTTCCAGTATTATTATGTATATTTTTTAATACACTTGCTTAATCAGTATTTCGCAACTGATTTCATCATTACATTCCTAATCCCATATCGTTACTAATATCGTTATTATATAGCAAAATACTTATAAATATTATTTGATACAACATAGAGAAATATCTTCATAAATAATTGTTCCAAAATAATAATAATTTTAGTCAAAATTGTAGAAAACACGAAATATCTAAAAAAAACGAGGAAGATATGCTATATTTCGATTTGTAATGCAGCTTTTGCTATTCAAAACTTAGTTTCATGTGCGCGCGTGCACGCTATTAGTACGTAACGTGAAAAATTATCCAAAAATAACTGTAACAACAATTTTATTAATTTGTTCAATATTCAATTGATCGAAGAGATTGAATTGTTTTATTACGAATGCAATCTTTTCATCAAGGACTTTGCCCACTTGTTGAGCTGCCTCGACATTTTAATAACAAATATAGAAAACAAATAGTACATAACTTCTATTTTCGAGTCATTACTCTTATAGCTAGAATTTCTTTAATGCATTCGTTTACTGAATTATCATTCATCGTGTCGAAACAATCTCATTCAAGAATACAAATTTTGAACTATGTAGATGTACATACCACGTGCGTCAAAGATTTGAGCCTTCGTGATCTTCCGTCAGCTTGAAAGCGATTTCAGCATGAAATATGTATCTCGGCTGGCTTTAGAAATACGAATGAATCAATTGACCAATGGAAATTTGCTTCTGACTGGAAGGGGTCAGCTTATTTAGCTATCTTTTACTTTTAAACTCCATGACTGCTTGCTTATACTCGTTAAAATATTGAACATCATTTGCTAAAATTTCAGAAAAGATCGATGATGATTTAATACATTTACGCCTATGTCAAGCTTATCTAATTATTCCTCGTTTCGTCATTGTAAATGGTCTCGTAGCTGTTCCAGTTTCTCTTGAATATAAATTAAACTCTCCGTAAACAGATCGCATAAAAATTAAAGATTACATTACGAACGATCTTATTGATATTGATCATACGATTGATTACGAATTTTATGATTGATTGTAATTTTATTACAATTTTTTAGTATACATATTATGGTTTATATTCGTATAAAATGAAATAGATAAAACTCTTAAATTAATTTGTATATTTAAAATAAGCATTTTGATATTATTACGTACCCTCAGAACGGACAATAAAGTTTTGTTGAAATTTTCGAAATAACGAAATTTATCATAATTTATCAAGCTCCTTAGATTATTTAATCGAGTAATCAAATGATTTGTTCAAATTCCTTAATGCATTTGAATGTTCGAGAATTTCTCATCGTATTATATGATACATAAGATTCATAGATCTACTGTAACTGATATAAAGATTATTTATGAATTTACGCCAATCAAGAGGAGCTGGATTTTGGAAGAGGGGATCGTTAAAGGGATCTTTAATCGCACGAGAATTAAGTTACAAAGTATTTGCGAAGTGGATTGAAAAGAAGAAACATGAAAGGTAAATATTTGATTAGTTACTATATAATTAATAAAACATATATATTATGAAATGTATTATGTTTAAGAAAAAGAAAAACTGAACATTATGACTTTAAGAAATGAAATGTTTTTCTTTTAATTCAATTCATCTATTATAAATATCAATTTCAAAATATTCTTATTTTATTTTCGAAATTGAAATTTTCTGTTCACTCTCTGGTCAAGTCTTGTTCTATATTCTGCATGTTTGTCTTCGGAGAAATGTAAATAATACAAACTAATAATGACAATGATTGATGTGGTTAAACAAAATTTTATAGTACTTAAATATATGATTTATATTTTAAAAGTTTGTTTAAAGATATTGTTAATTGAAAAAGTCATAAATTGTAATAAAAAATTCTTTTGTCAATATGTTTATTATGTGAAATATTAATTACTTATTGATTACTTATAAATTAATACTTACTTGGATAATTTTATAAAAACTAAAATAATATTATTTAATTTCAAATTTTTATTGCATGCAGTAACTTATTTCTCAGTTTTCAGCGCATTTGCTTATGTAATGTAAATAATTTTTATCTTGTTAGAATATAAATATGGACAACTCATTGTTGAAGGAAAAACTAAAAAAGTGTATGAGGTTCTAAATGACTTTACTTTGTGTCTCCTACAAAGCAAAGATCGTATTACTGCTGGAGATGGTGAAAAATCTCATGATCTAAAAGGAAAAGCTGCGATTAGCACAGCTACCACAGCTAAAGTTTTTCAATTGCTAAATGAAGCTGGAATAAAAACTGCTTTTGTCGAAGTAGTAAATGACACTACTTTTATTGCACAAAAATGTGATATGGTGCCAATAGAATGGGTCACTAGAAGATTAGCTACTGGCAGTTTTTTAAAAAGGCATCAAGGTATAAAGACAATCCTATATTCTAATCCTGCAAAAAAGATTATATAGAGATGTTTATTTGTTTTATCTTAATTTTTATCATCCAGGAGTTCCAGAAGGATATCGATTTAATCCACCATTACAAGAAACATTCTTTAAAGATGATGCTAATCACGATCCACAATGGTCAGAGGAACAAGTTATTTCTGCTGGTTTTAAATTGAACGGTCTTACAATAGGGAAAGATGAATTTGACATTATGCAACGTACTTCTCTTGTTGTATTTGAAGTTTTGGAAAAGGCATGGGCAACTAGAAATTGTGCTCTCATTGATATGAAAATAGAATTTGGTGTGAATGAAAACCATGAAATTTTGGTAGCAGACATAATTGACAGTGATTCTTGGAGACTTTGGCCATCTGGAGATAAGAGATTAATGAAAGATAAACAGGTATGTCTCACAGGTATATCCCGGCACTAGATCCCTACGTGGGTAATCCTGGGTTAAAGAAACTATTAACAGTTTCATTACCTTTGTTTGTAGGTATATAGAAATTTAACTACTGTAACCCAAGAAGATTTGGATACTGTGAAACATAATTTTAAATGGGTAGCAGATCAACTTGATTTCCTCATTCCACCAACAAATAGTCTTGTTGTTATTTTAATGGGATCACCTTCTGATGAAGATCATTGTAAAACAATTGCAAAACATGCAAAGTCTTTAGGTTTAAATGTTCAACTTCGTGTATGTAGTGCCCATAAAGGTACTGAAGAAACATTGCGTATTCTTGCAGAATACGAAGGTATTCATACGAAGGTATGTATATTGTCACTTTCAAAAATGGATTATAATTTTTATACTATAACTAAAAAATCTTGTAACCATTTGCATTTTCATAAGTTTTTTTAAAAAACATATATAATGAATAATTTATAAATTTTGTATGTATAATTATATTATATACATATATATGTATATAAATATGTTGAATATTAACATTCATTCAAGTACAAGTAATAATGAAGTATAAGTACAAGAATAATAACAACAGTAGTCGATTTATTGTACGAGATCAACAATTATATTTGAAGTCATAACAAATAATGTATCGTTCGGACGTATATTGCGAAGTAGTTTATCATCAGAACGCAATGATAAAAATACTGATAATTACGAATATGTGTTGTTTATTTTTGAATTATCACAAGTTTTTTTTTATTTCTCTTAGGTGGTGTTAATAGCTGTAGCAGGGAGGAGCAATGGATTAGGTCCAGTACTTTCTGGCAACACATCTCTGCCTGTTATTAATTGCCCACCTTTTAAGCCAGAAAACATTTCGCAAGATTTATGGTCGTCCATAAACGTTCCATCAGGTAATTTACCGACTATAGTTTAATTATGTTTTCAATTTTTATTATAAGAATAATGTATTAAGTAAAATTTACTAAACTTTCAGGAATTGGATGCACCACAGTTGCTTATCCTGAAAGTGCAGCATTAGCAGCTGCTCAAATTCATGCACTGCATGATCATTTGGTTTGGGCACGCCTACGAGTAAAACAATTAAAAAATTACATCGCTTTAAAACAAGCTGATGTTAAATTAAAAAATTTTATTCTGTAATATGTTGTGTCAAAATTCTTTCGTGTTTAATATCAACGAGATTGCGCAACATTATTTTAAACGTAACAAATAATTGAGCAATTATTCATACAAGTTTATACAAACCAATGTATGATAAATGTTTTACAATTCTTAATTTCAATCGATGTGATCTTTTTACAATGATATTTATGCTATGTACATAAATATTCATAGTATTTAGATCAATAATTATATTTGAGTAATTATCAAGTGAGTAAATTTAATTTTGTATAAATGTTTATATTAGCACTCTTTGTGTATACTATATTATTGTTTTTCCTAATTATTCTTTATTGGTTGCAAGTATATAACGTTCATTTGTTCAACTTTCAACAAATTTACGAATAAAATAAAAATATGCATAATTTTGTACATGATTATTTCTCATGTATCACATATTTAATCTGAAATAAAATAAAATAAAAAAATAGAGTGATTAATTCATATCAATTATATCAATAAAATTATATTAAATGAGTCAGTATATGTAAAAATTGAATTATCAATATCAGACATTAAAATTTTAATGTAAGTGTAAGTAGTATTTCACTTAAAGAAAGGATAGAATCTTGATTTACGTAGTTTAGATATTTTACATACCTTTTCATATTTTGTGCACTTTGTAAAATTTTACACTTTGAAGTTTTTTATAAATGCATAAAAATTTGCTGTATAATTATTACACACAAATAGAATCATTATTACAAATGTTGACTCGCTAAAGCTTCTATTTTAGCAATTTCTTTTGGGCAGCTTTCCGTTAAAATTACCGGACCATTTTCCGTTATTAAAATATCATCTTCGATGCGAACAGCTAAACCATGAAATTCTGGCGGTGCAAATCGATTTTTATGATTTACATATATTCCTATAAATAACAAAGGTGAAATTATTTTACATGTTACAAATGAATTAATATCTCTCAAGGGACATTACCAGGTTCTACTGTAACTATCATTCCTTGCTGAAGTTTTATATTCCTAGAGATCTTTCCTGTGTCGTGCACATCCATTCCCAAATAATGACTAACATGATGTGGACAATAGGCATAAACCGCGGAAAACAATTCATTTTTATTCAAATGTTTCGGTATTAGTCCATTTTCTTGTAATCTTTTGCCCAGTAAAGAGCACATATCATGATACAATTGATCTAACGATGGCAACTCTTTCAGTCTATGAATTAAAATATTTTGAACATCCAGTACTATGCTATACAAGATCTTTTGCTCTTGCGTAAATGTTCCATTAATTGGCCATGTTCTGGTTACATCAGATGAATAACCATGATATTCGCAACCTATATGAAATTTTTAACAGTAGAGTCACAATTTAAGGATGAAATACTTTTTTTTTATCTATAAATATCAAACCTGCATCCATCAAAACCATATCTCCATCCTGAACTATTTGATTATTGGTAATATAATGGATAATATTAGCGTTTTTACCCGCAGCAACAACTGGTGGATATGCCAAAAATTCTGCACCATTCATCCGACATTCATAATCTACAGTTGCAAACAAATGATGCTCGCTCATTCTAGGTTTCGATATTTCTATAGTTTTAGATATTGCTGTTGAAATGATCTCACAGCTCTTTCTCATTAAATCTATCTCAGATTGTGATTTAATTAATCTGATTTTGTGCATTATATTAGTTGGAGAGATGAGCATTTGACCACCTGTCGTTTTCACTAACTCACACAACTTTTTGTGCAAATTCAACTGTGCTATGTCCACAGCGTCATACCAAATCACACTCTTCTTATTCTCATTCATAAACGATGTAAAGAACTGTTCAAACTCTGTTACTGGAAATGCTGCGTCTACGCCAAACATTTTGGGTGCTATTTCAGCTCCAGTAGTAGGGCCATCCCATAATTGGGAATGTTCGTCCCGTTGTGTCAGAAAGAGATTAGTCACGGAGCTCTCATCTTTTATAATAATTACTAAAATACCATTAGGTTCTTGACAACCAGTGAAATACAAGAAGTCAGTATTTTGACGAAAAACGTACGGAATTGTGTCAGACATGTACACTTTGGATGAAGAAGGAATCACAACAATGTGTGATTTGCCTGAATTCGTGACGCAGGCGTGCAAAACAATGTTTTCTACCAGCTTGTTCCGCCTCTCTTTGAACTCGCAAAGCTGTATACCAGGTACAACCTCTCCATCCTTTACCAAATGAGGATGTGTTGTTGCTGTTGGTTGGCCGCATGGTCGAGAGAAACCGTCCGACGACTCCTTACACTGTCGCCGATTCAAATTATTCGCAACCGTTTCTAACGATTGTCGTATGTACGTTCGCAGCCCTGAAATTACAACGAATACCACTATGAGAATATTTTGTATTTGCGAAACATAACCTAACACGCATGTGTAGGGAGATATAACCTATCTCATTTGTCATTGCTTTTATGTCTTTCATTTCTCACCATATTTTTTTACTTGAGATACAAGAGAGTTTCTCACAGTGTTAAACATGTCAGTGTAATTTCAATCAAGATGTTTCAATGTATCGAATGTCTTGGCTGTTAGAGCGAAACCGTGTATCACCGCGCCATTATTCAGCGACCAATGCAGAGTTGACTCGCGTAGTGGTTTCGCAAATTACACACAATGCATCTATTCCAAACTACTGCCGTGACAATCACAATGTAACCGATCGTTTCGCGAACGAAATCGGAGAGGCAGACTTGACGTAGCACCAACATTGCTCTGCACTGTTTATCGCGGCTCCGTATCTAACGTTAGAGTCGCTGTTTTACGATCGATACGCAGTCAAAGATCATGTGACGTTTTGAGAAAAATTGAAGCTGACGAGAAGGAGTCTACGATCCGAACGTCGTTGCACCGAACGTACGTACGTACGAGTTTGAGATAAATAAATAAGTGACAGTTTCGATCGCACGCGGTACAGATCGTGGTTCGTAAGGGGAAAAGCAGTTTCATGTGACAGTACCGAAGCGAAAGGTAACCGTCAGTTCTCGCGATGATCGATCATTTTGTTGCAGGGCGAAGTGACAACTGGCAAACCCTTCGAATGTGCCTGTTCCAAGAAATCGAAGATGTTACTTTACCGCCTCGGCTAACGTACAAAAGCACGGTTTCGCGAATCACCGGCAGCTCCTCGAAATTAAAATACCCGTGTATTCGATCGAAGTTGGAGACTTTTCATTCAAGAGAGGGCAGAATAACAACGAGGGTTATACGATATATTTATGCAGTGATTCACAAAAATAAAACAGCGTTGTTTCGCACAGCGTAGACGTTTAATTGCGAATCACAATGTAAAAAGTTCAGTTCAGCTTCGGGATTGTATTTTTTAGAATTTTATAGATTGAAAATTGATGTAATTTTTGGATATTTGGTATATATACGTATACACACACATATATATATAAAAATATATATGTGTATATAATCGGAAAATTAACATGAGCATTCAATTCGATATTACAATGAGGCCAGAAATCCGCCTGGACGCAAAATGGCTGAAAACAGATTTGAAACGTTTGCTCTATCGAGACGGTTTGGCCGAACTGTGGAATGAAATGGTACGCGATGGAGAAATTGTAGGTTCCTTTAGCGATGGCCTAGTCAATGCTGCGGGTGTAATAGCTAGAAAAGGTCTTTCAAATTTTACATTAATCATTCATACTAGTTACATACATATTGATACTGACTATATACTATTTCAACGTATTTAGGCGAAAGCGGTCATTATTATTGTAACATGGGTGTGTTAACATGTCCTTGTTGCAACGGGATTTGTGGCCCGCAGAATGGTTGCAACTGTGGACCTTGTCAGAAATTAGACGAAGAGGAAGCTGCAAGGACAAACGTGTCTGTAGAGAAAAGAAAATCAGCCGAACAGATAATGGACTCTTGGCTTTGGGGTTCTCAGCCATGTAAAGAACTTTTCATTTTCAAACAGTGAAACTTTTGTACTTTTCTAAGTACTTTCATAACCATTTTGAAACATTTTCTTCAGCTATTTGCGATCTGACAACGTGCATCAATTTGTTAATCAAAGAGCAGAGGAAATTGTGTTACGAAGTTGCAAACAGTACCTTGTCTGCTACACGGTTAAGGCAACGTTTGGTGGTAGCGAGACGATATTTTACGGCTCTTTCTCGCCATAAACCGCAGGAAACCAAAGATGTTTCAACAACGTCGAAACCTACCGCCAAGTTACAAAAAATGTACAATAATCAACCTTGAGATTCAAGTAGTATAAATATTACATGTATTTATATTGTAAGGGTTATACGTGAATACGTTGATTATTAACCGACGCTCGTTTATACTCGTATAACGATCATGTGATATTTTTTAACAATCTTTTATACATCATTCAGAATATGTGTATATATGACATGTATGTAATTTCAGCGTAAGGCCGAATGAGAAACCGACATTGGGTTTAGCGCGCGTAGGATCTCGTGCAGCGCTAAACTTTTCGTTCGCGTATTTAAGACGGGCTTGGAGATCCGGAGAAGACGTAGAATTTTGCAGCGAGCTTTTGTCCGAGTCACTGGAGGCTTTACAATCTTTGCCCGAAGCCACACTTTTCGATGAAACCAACGTATCTCAAGTATGGTTGGAAGTGGTAGAAAGATCAGCGAAATTTTTGAGACAAGTTGTTACAGGGTATTTGTTTCCAAGATTCATTTCGTCACTTGTTGCCACTGTATTGTCGCTGTTATTAATTTATCGGTATTTGTTACATATAATTTTACTTTCAGGGATATAGTCAGTGGAAGATCATGGTGCCCCATCCCAATATCCGATCAGCACACGGCTCTCTGTTTGTTATTGGAACTGGTGACTCAAAGAGCTACACTGTCCAGCTTATTGGATTCCGTTTGTTTATTACTACATCTGAGTGGCAAGCACAAACATCAGGATAACCGAGTGATGCCACCAGGAAGCACGGCGCCGTTGATACCATTATTGAGACGGCTGAACATGATACCAGCTTCCAAGTCGAGACGAACAGACGTGAACATCGTACCAGGACCTTGCGAGGTTCTCCTCAAGTATCTGAGACTTCCCGAAGACGATTCCACGTCGGTGGATCTACGGAAAGCCGCTGTTATAATAATGTGCAACCTGAGCAGGTTGGCTGCTCCTCTGTTGCCTCCAATTGTTACCGACAGATTCCAGAAGAATCAAAGCCAAACGTTCCAAGAAGTTCTGGCTTGGGGAAGCGTGAAATTTGGCAACGGCTCCTCTCCATTTTACTGCGACGCGATCGCCGAGCTTGGTATCAAGCAACTTTGTTGCACCGAGAGAGCTCTGATGATCCTCTCGATCAGCGGGAACGTTTACATGATGTACTACGGGTCCGAAGCCCAGTATCCCCAAAGAGTGTACGGATTCTCGGAGAAGCCGGTCACAATGATCGCCTCTCACTCGGACGGCACGCACTACTTGGCGTTAACGCAGGACAGCTCGGTTTATTCGTGGGGTAACGGGGACGGTGGACGTCTGGGTCACGGAGACAGAGCGTGGTACGACGAGCCAAAGCTGATCGAGGCGCTGGTGGATAAGAACATAACGTTCATATCTTGCGGAAGCACGTATTCCGCGGCTCTCAGTTCCAACGGCGAATTGTACACGTGGGGACGAGGGAATTACGGAAGATTGGGTCACGGAAGCTCGGACAACGTTTCGGTTCCCACGTTGGTGACCGGCCTGAACGGTCACATGGTAGTATACGTGGCGTGCGGTAGCGGCGACTCGCAGACGTTGTGCGTGACAGCGTCCGGCATAGTATTCTCGTGGGGCGACGGGAACTACGGGAAGCTCGGTAGAGGAGGCTGCGACGGATCCAAGACGCCAAAAATAGTGGACAAGCTGTTGGACATAAACGTAGCGAAAGTGTACTGCGGCGGACAATTCTCGGCGGCTCTGACCGCGTACGGCGAGGTTTACACCTGGGGAAAGGGAGAGGCTTATCGGCTGGGACACGGTAACGAGGAGCACGTTAGATACCCGCAGGTGATCGACGCGTTGAAGACGAAAAAAGTGAAGGAACTGTGCGTGGGTAATTTGCACGTATTGGCGTTGACGGAGGATCAACTGGTGTACGGATGGGGTAGAAACGATTACGGTCAGATAGATCCGGCGTTGGGCACGGTGGTGCCCGAGCCGACCGTTTGTCCAACGTTGTCCGGGAAGAACGTGATCGGCCTGGCCTGCGGACCGACGCAAAGTTTCGCCTGGTGCACGTCAGCGTGGTCGGTGGCGAACAGGGTGGCCTTCGTCGTGGACATCTGCGAGGAGACATTCCGACTGTTGGACACGTTGTTGAGCAAGGCGTGCGAGGGATTGCCGGGCACACGGCCACCTACCCAGGACCGCGAGTGTTTGGCGGTGGCGACGTTGAACCTGATCCGACTGCAATTACACACCATGATCACGCACAACATGGACGGCAAATTGATCGGATTGTCGAACACGCCGTTGTTGAACTCGTTGAAGCAACGGTGCGTCACGCTGGCAAGCAGCAGCGGCATTCTGGCGACCATTCAGGAGGCGGCTCAGGCAGTTTTGCAAACCGGTTGGAGCATCCTGCTGCCGACAGCGAACGAACGGGCGAGAACGTTGTCGAATTTCCTCTCAAAGGCGAACTGCAGCAGTTTCGAGCAGATAAACGCGAGCAACGGCCAGCAATTCATGGCGGACTTGCTGGTCTCCAGCTTGATGGCGGACGGTGGCCTGGAGTTGGCGTTGAAGATCGCGGTGAAGACGGAGACCAGCGAGCTAGCGGAGGACGAGAAGGACTTTCTCGCGAGCAACGTGAACAACGCGGGCAACGCGGGCAGCAAGTCGACCGACACGAAACAGGTGAAGGAATTGAACACGGAGAAGAACAACACGAGCATCTCGTTGCTGCAGCTGGTGAAACAGTTGATCAAGAACGGCAGCTGCATCACGCAGTCGAGGTTACTGGTCGGGCAGCAGCAGCTGCTCCGCAACAACTTGCAGGAGGAGCTGCAGAGGAACGACAACTCGCCCAGCTTGAACCTTCTCTTGAAGTTTCAGCGGCTGTTGATCGCTCAGGTGTACGAGTGCGTGGACGACTGCGTCGGGACGAAGAAGACGCGCGATCAGGAGATGCTCGGCGCCGAGTCACTGTTGAAGAAGTACCTCTCGCAGATTTGCGTCCACGTGACGGACATAATGTCGTCGGCGGTCGATCTGGCGAACGCCGGCGTCAAGCAATTCGTATTCGTCGCCACCGTACTCCGAGGTGACATCGTGAACGTTTTGCTACCCGAGCTGGTTACTTGCCTCATCCTCTTGCAACTCGACTACCCGTTGCTGCTGCTCAACACCAACTGGATGGAGGTGATGACACCGATGCTGGACGCGCTCGATCGTTTCAACAAGCTGGTGCCAACGATCGAGAAGAGCGAGACGGACGATCTCTCTTGGCCGGGGATCATAGCTCCGCAGCACGGCAACAAGATATCCGTGTCGGACGATCAACCTTCGACGATCCGCTGGGCCGACCTGGAGAACCACAATCGCGACGGTGGCCTCTGGGTGGTGGTGAACAACAAGGTGTACGACGTGCAGGACGTTCGGTTCGACGAAAGGAGGTCGAACTCGTCGTTGGAGGAGGATCTTCAGAGGTGCGTGAGCGAGACGACGAACGTGCCGGCGTCTCGCGGACAGCTGCCGCGGACCATGATGGACTCTTACTTCGTCGGCCACTATTGCCACTCGGAGCCGGAAACCACGGAGATCACGATCGACGTGACGGACGTGTGCTCCTGCCTGCTCGACACCGAGAGGGCCCTGGGCTTTCTGTTGGGGCTGCACGCGCACAGGATGCGGCAGAGTTTGCCGCTGCAAACGGCCGAGGAGGAAGCCGGTCGTTGGTTGAACGCCAACTTTCTCAGGGGTGGGCTGCAGGTGCTGCAGCCGCCGAATCCGTACGAGGAGGAGAAGGGAGAGGCGAGGAGCAACACCTCGACGGCCGCCAACTCGCCGACGGAACCACCGCTTCTCCCCCATGTCCGCACCAAGAACGAGCTGCAAAAGGAAAGGCGGGAGGACGACCGAGTCACCGCGTTCATCTACACCCTGGCCGAGACTCACAGGACCACGGACGCTCAGGTTCATTCGTTCTTGACGCTGGTCGACAAGTACTCGAAGGCGAACAACCTTTTGGCGCACACCGAGTTCTCCGGCGATCACCCGGTCGAGGAGGTTGGCCGACTGTTGACGGCCGTCATGGTGAAGCATCTGGCCCTCGGCCATCAGGTGATGAACTTGATCGATCACCACGAGGCAGGGAACGAGAGCAGCTGTCCCAAACTGACGAAACAGTTGTCCGAGGTGATCAGAGCGGTTCATCAGACCAAGTGGAACTTGATCAGGATCCGACAGCAGCAGAACAGGAGCTACAAGGAGGTGTGCGCCCCGGTGCAGGAGAAGTGCAGGTTCCTCTTGCACGAGGTGAGATCCGCGACCAGCTACGAGATCAAGGGGCTGCAGGATTTGAAGTTGTTGTACACCGTGTCGAAATTCCGGAAAACAGCGAGGACGGTGATCAGGGACATTCGAAGGAGCAGAGACTCGGCCGAGCGGCCGAGCAAGCCCGAGGACATATTGAACGCTTCGATTCAGAGCGCGAAGATGAAAAACAAGTCTGACGAAGATGTGTCGATCGCGACGACGACGACGACGACGACGACGATGATGATGACGACATCGATGACGACGACGACGACGACGACGATGACGACGACGGAAGCAGCAACAACAGCAGCAGCAACAGCAGCAATCGTCGTGTCGACGATGATACCGACAATAGCAACGATAACGACAGCAATCCCGTCGTCAACAACAACGGCGACACCAACACTCGCGACGATGACTACGATGACTACGATGACTATGATGACTACAACCACGACGACGACAACAACGACGACAACAACAATAACTCCAATAGCAACACCAACGTCGACACCGACACCGACACCGACACCGACGCCGACGCCGACGCCGACGCCGACGCCGACGCCGACGCCGACGCCGACGCCGACGCCGACAGCGACGTCAACGACCACGACGACAACGTTGACGCCGACGCAGACGTCGACGGCAACCTCGGTGCCACAAATCTCGCCGAGTTTCGCGCAAAAGGAAACGGGCGGCAAGCAGCAACAATCGCTGGCGTCGCCGAGGTTGGAAAACTCGTCGACGACAACGGGCAACAAGAGGAGCAAGGCGAGGCAGAGGACTCTGAACATCGACTCGAGCGAACTGATGGTGAACATAATAAACTTCGTGATAACCGAGGACAGCGGAGACGCGGAGACGCTTCGTCGAGCGATGTACTGCCAGATGCAGCGGGCCAAGCTGCGCGAGCAGGGGATCCTGGTGATGCAGCAGCTGCTGAAGAAGGACTACCTGATCACGTCGGTAAAGTACTCGTTGCTGAACGGCTGGCTCGGCCTGTCGCAGGAGAACAGGTCGCTGGCCGAGGGGATAACGCACTGCCTCGAGGACATTCGGTCGGTGACGCCGTACCAAAAGTCGAAGATCATCCTGGCCGAGGCGGAGATCACCGGTTGGGCGGTGCAGGCGTTGCGAGCGTACGTGGTGCAGGCGGAGCTGCCGAGCAAGCCGGCAAGGGCGGCCAAGATGAGCGACAAGAGCAGCGTGAACCAGGGGACGTACACCTGGCTGAGGAAGTTGCCGAGGGCGCGATTCTTGCTGACGATACTGGGCATGCTGACCAACTACCAGCACGCGAACGAGGTCGGTTTGCTGGTCAACTCTGGCTGCGTGTCGAGCGTGTTGACGCTGCTGAGGCAGATCGGGCCGTCGTCGTCGTGGTCGGCGTCGGCGTCGGAGACGGCGGAGGCCGACGGTGACGGGAGCGCGCGGCCGAAGGACGGGCCGGTGACGGTGATATACGAGGACAGTCTGGAGAAGAGCAAGCCGCAGAGCGTGCAACTGACCGGCACGGAGCTGGCCGCGTTGATGAAGATCGGGACGAGAGTGGTGCGCGGCGTGGACTGGAAGTGGGGCGACCAGGACGGGCCGCCGCCGGGCGAAGGTCGAGTGATCGGGGAACTCGGCGAGGACGGGTGGATTCGCGTGCAGTGGGACAACGGGGCGACCAACTCGTACCGGATGGGCAAGGAGGGCAAGTACGACCTGAAGTTGGCGGAGCCGCCGACGCCGCCGGAGACCGACTCGGAGATCGACTCGCCGGCGGTGGAGTTGGCGAAGGCGAACGTCTGTCCCGCCGGGGAGAAGAGGAACGGTGACTCGGTGGTGGATGTGCATCCGACCACCTGTCTGAAATCCGCCTCGGTCACGGTGCTTCGCGTTCTCCTCTTTTGCTGCGGCATCGAGGCCGACCGCGTCACTCCCTCGGCCATAAAGATACTCGCCTCGGTGCTGCGCGGCATCCTCTCCGCCGCCTACGGAAACCGCCAGCTGAACGCGGCGCATTCGCAGCTCGCGCGCGAACACCACGAGACCTGGGCGACCCTCGGCTCGTTGAGAGCCATCGCCAAGTCCACCGAACTCTGCAGGTCCCTCAGCACCAAGGCCTGGCTCAATTTCCTCCTGAACATCATCGCCGAGCAAACGAATCCCAACCTGGAGAAGCAGATAATGGCGGTGCGTCTGCTGACCGCGGTCCTCCCCTCGTGGAACGCCGACAGTCAGCAGAGCCAGCAAACGCTGGTTGCCTTGCTCGAGAGGATCTTTCGCATAATGGGGCACGTGGCGCTCTGCTGCAATCTGAGCGCAGTTGGCAGCGAGCTCTACTCGAACAAGTGCCGCGTCTCGTTGACCGCCTCGCACAGCTCGACCGTGGTCGAGGAGCTCGTGTCGCTCGTCAGATACCTGCACACCCTGCCAAAGTGGAACGCCACGTTGAACGCGTTCCTCGCCTCGAAGCTGTCGCTGGCCGCGGACTTGTTGAGCGACGGCCCGCTGTTTCACATACAGCTGAACGAGAACGGCGGCGAGAACAGCGCCAACATCCAAGACACCGTGATGGCGGCTCTGATCGTAGCCGGTGGTCTGGACGACCGGCCGAGAATCGGCGGTCTGATCGAGGTGGCCGACGGACAGGCGGTCGGCACCGTCTGCAGATTCACCAAACGCTCCAAGATTCTCGTGCAGATGCACGACGCCGACAACACGCGCAAGAAGCTGCCGTTCTACGGCGTCAAGCCACTCGGCGAGAAGTTTCGTCTGGACCGAATGCCCATGCCGGACTCGTTCGTCCCCACTTGGGTCAACCTGCTGCTGGGTCATCGGGGAATGGACAAGAGGCCGAACGGCATGCCGGTGATTGCCGGCTCGGTGAACGCGTCCATTCTACGCAGCCAGCAGCAGCAACTCGCCGCGCTGAACGCCGGCAAGATTCTGTTGGATTATCAGACAAAGTTGAGGAAGATATTGAGGTACGCGATCGACAGCAACAGCGGCAGCAGCAGCAGCAGCAACAGCAGCAGCAACAGCAGCAGCAGTAGCAGCACCACCACCACCACCACCGCCAATAACAACAACAATAACAACAACAACAATAACAACAACAACCATTACACCCATCAACAACACCAGCAGCCTCAACATCATCATCACCATCATCATCATCATCATCATCATCATCATCATCATCATCGTCGTCATCACTACCATCATCATCATCAGCAGCAGCAGCAGCAGCAGCAGCAGCAGAATCAGCAGCAGCAGCAGCAGCATCATCATCATCATCATCTTCGTCATCACATCGACGAGGAGAGCATCTGCGACTCGAGCGGCCGACAGTGGGACAAGGACGGCGTGAAATGCCACGCGACCGTTGCTGTTCGCCGTAGCGAGAGGATCAACGAGGACAAGAACGACGAGGAAGTGAACGGCGACAACAACGAGGAGGAGGAAAACGACGACAACAACGAGGGAGAGAACGAGGAGGACGACGGTGACGAGGACGACGAGGACGACGACAACGACGACAAAAACGACGAAGAGAACGAGGGCGACGTGGCGCAGGAGGAGGAGGAGGAGGAGGAGGAGGACGACGCGAACCAGGTGAGAGCGTCGACGATCGTGGTGGTGGTGGACAGCGAGAGAAACAACGGCAAAAGCAACGACCAAGCAAAGAACAAGAGCGGCAGCAGCAGCGGCAACAACAACAACTACAACAACTACAAGTACAACTACAACAACAACAACAACGGCGACAGCGACAAGTTCGGCGAGAACGTCGTTGGAAGCGAGATGGCGAGGAATTATCAAAACGTCGCCAGCGACGGTCAACCAAGTCACGAGGTTAACCTCGTCGGGGGGACCAACGCCGAGGACAGTTACGCGGTAGACCAGAGTAGTAGCGCGCAGAGTAACGGGAACGGTGAGAGAGGAGACGGTTGTCGCGGCAGGCGTACGATCTTGTTCCAAGAGATGTTGATACGAGCCACGAGGCCGCAACCGTTGAAACCGATATTCAAGCGCAAGGAACTGGAAGAGGCGGCTCTGACGGTTTCGCAGTACCTCGCCTCCGAGCTGAGACACTCGCCGATTCAAGGTGCCGCGTCGACGACGACGTCGACGACAACAACGACCGTGACGACCGTGACGACCACCGCTGCGACGACGATGGGAATAGGAACGGGAATAGCGTCGGCGTCGGGCGGCGGTGCCGGCTTCTCGGAACCCGATTCACCGGCGTCCGACTGTTCCCTGGTGTCGTTAACGTCCAGCCAGAAGAAACACTGCAGAAGCAGCGGACGAAAGAGTCCACCGCCGATGAGCCCGCTGGTGGCGCAGCTGACCGAGATGGGCTTCCCGAAGAGGAGCGTGGAATTCGCCATCAAGAGCCTGAGCACGGCGGTCGGTTACATGACGGCGGAGACAGTGGTCGCCTGGTTGCTGGAGAACCCAGACGCCGCGCTGAGCGACAGCGAGACGTTGTCCAGTCCGGTGTACGGGCTGTCCGATCCGGAGGACTCGAGCAGCGAGAACATGGACGAGTCACCGTCGAGCCACAACGCCGCCGCCGCCGCCGCTGCCGCCGCCATCTCCTCCTCCATGTTACCGCCCAACTACATGAAACGCTCCGACTTTCTCTCGGTGGACGAGTACGCCATCTACGTGAGGGACAATCTGACGGCGGGCATGCTGGTGCGGTGTTGCAAGAGCTACGAGGAGGTGGAGTACGGCGACGTCGGCCAGGTGATCAAGATCGATCCGGAGGGTTTGCACGATCTGAACGTTCAGGTGGCTTGGCAGCGGAAAGGCGGCACTTACTGGGTCCGGTTCATCCACATCGAGTTGCTGGGTCATCCGCCGACGATACCGGGGCCGGCGGCGCTCAAGATCGGCGACAAGGTGAGGGTGAAGGCGTCGGTGACGGTGCCCAAGTACAAGTGGGGCTCGGCGAATCATCAGAGCGTCGGCGTGGTCACCGGCATCATCAACAACGGGAAGGACGTGTCGGTGGACTTTCCGCAGCAGAGCGGCTGGACCGGCTGCGCGATCGAGATGGAACGGGTGCCCTCCTGCCATCACTCGGTCTCGTGCAACTCGTGCCACCTGCTGCCGATATCCGGGCCGCGTTTCAAGTGCAAGTACTGCGACAGTTACAACCTCTGCGAGAACTGCTTCTACACGAAACGGTGCCACCGGCACGGCTTCAATCGGATCGTGGAGCCCGGCTCGGCGGCGGTGTACGCCGGCAAGCCGGGAAGATATCACAGGCAAGACTACGCGGCCGAGTCGTCGTTGATCGACGACTGGTCAAAGTGCATACGAACGTTGAGCGTCTCGTCGCGTGAGAGCTGGGCGACACGGCTGGTGGACGGGTCCGGCCTCTACTGGCAGAGTTGCGGCTCTCAGGGTAAACACTGGATTCGCATGGAGATGCTGCCGGGCGTGCTGGTGCACTCGCTGAAGATCACGGTGAACCCGCAGGACAGCAGCTACATGCCGTCGCTGGTCGCGGTGAACGTCGGCGAGTCGTTCAACAGTCTGGTCGAGTTGGCGGCCATCAGCGTCCGCCACACCGACACCAGCGTCCTTCTGCTCCAGGACAGCAAGGAGTACTACCCGTGCGTCGAGATTGCGATCAAGCAGTGCCGGAACGGCGGCATCGACTGCAAGATACGCGGCCTGCAGATAATCGGCAAGCGAAAGACGTTCGAGAGTCAGTTGACCACGTCCGTGTCGTTCCTCGCCTCGGACTGGGAGATCGTTCAGGAACAGATGAACAACACGCCGCAGCGGGGAACGACCGCGGCGGCGGCGACGACGACGACGACGACGACGACGACGACGACGGCGGCGGCGGCGGCGGCGGCGGCGACTGCGTCGACGGCGGGAGAGTCACCGCCGCAGCACTCGGCCGTCTACGTCTGGGGCCTGAACGACAAGGATCAGCTGGGTGGGCTGAAGGGATCCAAGATCAAGCTGCCGGTTTACAGCGAGATTCTCGCCAAGTTGAAGCCGGTTCACATCGCCGGCGGCAGCAAAACGTTGTTCGTCGTCAGCCAAGAGGGGAAACTGTACGCGTGCGGCGAGGGGACGAACGGCCGGCTGGGCCTCGGCGACGACAGCAACGTCTGCGAGCCGAAACCGATCCCGTTCCTCAGCCAGTACGTGATCAAGAAGGTGGCGGTGCACTCGGGCGGCAAGCACGCGCTGGCCCTTACCCAGGACGGCAAGGTGTTCTCGTGGGGCGAGGGCGAGGACGGGAAGCTCGGCCACGGGAACTCGGTCTCGTTGGACAAGCCGAGGCTGATCGAGTCGCTCCGGTTGAAGAGGATACGGGACGTGGCGTGCGGCTCCGGCCACTCGGCCGCGATAACCACCAGCGGGGAACTGTACACGTGGGGCCTCGGCGAGTACGGCCGGCTCGGCCACGGCGACACCGCCACGCAGCTGAAGCCGAAGCTGGTGCAGTCGCTGGTCGGTCAGCGGGTGATGCAGGTGGCGTGCGGCAGCCGGGACGCGCAGACGATGGCGTTGACCGCCGACGGCTCGGTCTACTCGTGGGGCGACGGCGACTTTGGCAAGCTGGGTCGCGGCGGCAGCGACGGTTGCTACACGCCGCTGTTGATCGACCGGCTGAACGGTCTCGGCGTCGTGCAGATCGAGTGCGGCGCTCAGTTCTCACTGGCGTTGACCAAGTACGGCGAGGTGTGGACCTGGGGCAAGGGCGATTACTTTCGGCTCGGTCACGGCAACGACCACCACGTGCGAAAGCCGACGATGGTCGAGGGTCTACGCGGCAAGAAGGTGATACACGTGGCGGTCGGCGCTCTTCACTGCCTGGCGGTGACCAGCACCGGCCAGGTGTACGCCTGGGGCGACAACGACCACGGTCAGCAGGGAAACGGCACCACCATCGTCAACAAGAAGCCGTCGCTGGTCCACGAGCTGGACGACGCGAGAGTGAATCGGGTCTCTTGCGGCTCCAGTCACAGCGTCGCCTGGGTGTTGACCGACCAGCCGGCCACCAAGAATCAAGAACCGGTCATGTTCCCGATCGCCAAGGATCCGCTCGGTCAAACGTCCCTCAAGTTCAAGTGCAGCAGCAGCAGCAGCAGCACGACGATCGACGGCGCAACAACCGCCGGCATCCCCAAGATGATTTCCTCGCCGGCAAGCACCGGCGACACGGTCCTCGTCAACCAGAGTACCGTCGGCGGCGGCGGCGGCGGCGGCGGCGGCAACCATACCACCCTCTCCAGCAGCGGCAATCGACCTTCCCTCTCGAGAATCATCCTCTCGCTCGAGAGCAACGTGGCGAAGCAGCAAGCGTTGCAGCACGTCATCAACGCTCTTCGTATAATACAAGCTCGAATCATCGTGGTGACGGCGTTACGTAGTCACTCGACGTTAAAGTCTGGCAACAACACAACCGTGCCGAGCAACGTGCCGATCTGTGGTCCGGGAGCGACCGGAGTCATCGGCGGAGGTGGTGGTGGAGGATTCTCGACGACGAGCGACGCGATCACCAACGGACCCAACAACGAGGTGACGGTGACGGCGGCGACTGGCCACCATCAAAACGTCTATCAAAACGTCGGAGAGAGCGCGCAGGGCGGCGGAGAAGCGCCGGCGAACGCAGCCGAACTGGTCCACTTGGTCGGCGGCGGTGGCGGCGTCGGCGTCGGCGTCGGCGTCGGCGTCGGCGTCGGCGTCGGCGTAGGCAACAGTCCGCGAACCAGTCCCGAGTCCGAAGACTACCCGTCCTCGTTGGCGGCCGTCTTTTTCCCCTCCATGTCCAGCTCGGCGAGCTTGTCGTCGCGCGCGTCGAAAATGTCGAGCAGCGCGATGAGCGTGATCGCGGCCACGCTCACGTCCAACGCACAGATAGTCGGCGAGGGTGTCACGGTCGCCGATCCGAACCTGGACGACTTCACCTGCACGTTGACCGAGGAGGACGCGAGAATGTTGGTCGATCTGTTGAAACTGGCGGTTGGCAACAGGGTGTGCAAAGGGGCGCGAGAGACGATATCCTCGGTGCTGATCGCGCTGGCCAAGGCGAACCACTCGATTCGCAGCATGCTGCTGGAGCTGTGCATCACCGAGCTCGAGGACACGGTGGCCAACTCGAGCAACAAGAGCAAAACGCCGCAGCCGGTCGTGCAGGAGAGCCCGCACCCGTACATCGACGGCACCACGTTGACCGGGCAGGTGATGGTGCCCGGCGCCGAGTGTCTCCGGCTCGAGTTCGACCGACGTTGCTCCACCGAGAGACGTCACGACCCGCTGACCATCATGGACGGTAGCAATCGCGTGCTGGCGGTCAAGTCCGGCAGAGAGTGGAGCGAGTGGGCCGCCGAGATTCGAATCCCCGGCGACGAGCTGAGATGGCGATTCTCGTCGGACGGGTCGGTGAACGGCTGGGGATGGCGATTCACCGTCTACCCCGTCTTCTTCACCCTCTCGCCGCACGAGCGCATCTCCGACAGGGCGGTGCTCTCGCAGCCGGCAATCGCGCTCGCCGAGTCGCTCCTCGACAACGCGCTCATCACCTTGGACAGGAACATTGCCACACGGCTGGCCGCCACGCTGGCCCAGTGCAGCCAGCTGAGCGTGCTGTCCGCCCAGCAGCGGATGTGGGCGTTGAGAAAGTTGCAGGTCGTGTACACCAGCGGCCCGGGAATACGCCCGGAGGTGGCGCTCTCCTCGCTGCTCGGCTCGCTGCCGAAAGCCCTGCTCAGGCAGTACACGTACGAGGATCCACTGGTACGCGGTGGCAAACAGTTGATGCACAGCGACTTCTTCAAGGTTCTGGTCGCGCTCGCCTGCGACCTCGAGCTCGACGGGATGCAGTGCTGCTCGGAGATTCACAAGTGGTCGTGGTTCCGACGGTACTGCCTGTCCGCTCGGGTCGCCAAGTCTCTCGTCAATCGGACCCCCCTTCCGAAGGCCTTCTGCCTCGAGGTTACCAAACGTATCAACGACATGATCACCACCGACGATTACGAGGGCCACACCAGGGACCACGAGAATCACGAGCTCTTTAAGCAGGAGCACGACGAGCAGCTGTTGCAGTGGTTGAACCGCAGGCCGGAAGACTGGACGTTGTCGTGGGACGGTTCTGGCGCCATCTACGGCTGGGGTCACAATCATCGCGGCCAATTGGGCGGCCTCGAGGGAGCCAAGGTAAAACTGCCCGTCCTCTGCGAGAGCTTGTCCGCCCTTCGACCGGTTCAACTCACCGGCGGCGAGCAAACTTTGTTCGCGGTCACTGCCGACGGCAAGGTCTACGCAACCGGTAAATAATTCTCTCTCTCTCTCGACTTTCTTCTTTTTTTTTTCTTTTCTTTTCTTTTCTTTTCTTTTCTTTTCTTTTCTTTTTTCTTCCCGTCGTTCCCGCTCGTCAATCGTTACTACATCGTTTACGCAGGTTACGGCGCCGCCGGCCGTCTAGGTATCGGAGGAACGGACTCGGTCATGGTACCGACTCTCTTGGAATCCATCCAGCACGTGTTCATCAAGAAAGTGGCTGTGAACTCGGGTGGCAAACACTGTCTTGCACTGAGCTCCGAGGGACACGTTTATTCTTGGGGCGAAGGGGACGATGGAAAGCTGGGGCATGGAAACAGGACCTCGTACGAGCGGCCAAAGTTGATCGACCAGCTGTTGGGCACCGAGATCGTTGACGTTGCTTGCGGTGGCCATCACAGCGCGGCAATCACCAGCGCCGGTTGGCTCTACACGTGGGGTAAAGGTACGTACGGTTTCCGACAACGAAACGACGAACAAACGCAAAACGCGTCTAAAGTTGAAAGTCTGAAATTTCAGGCCGATACGGACGACTGGGCCACGGGGAGAGCGAGGATCAATTGTCGCCGAAACTGGTCGAGGCTCTCCAAGATTACAAGGTAATCGACGTAGCTTGTGGAAGCGGCGACGCGCAAACTCTCTGCGTCACCGACGACGACAACGTCTGGAGTTGGGGCGACGGCGATTACGGAAAGTTGGGCAGAGGTGGTAGCGACGGCTGTAAAATCCCGATGAAGATCGAGTCGCTCGCTGGCCTCGGCGTCATCAAAGTCGAATGCGGCAGTCAGTTTTCCGTCGCTCTGACAAGATCGGGAGCGATATACACCTGGTAAGAATCCGAATTCGATTCGTCTCATTCTCTCGCCGATATCCTTGGCGTTGTTCTTGACAACAATTCTGAAACTCTTTCGATACTCACAACTATATATTTATATATATATATATATATATATATATATATATATATATAGAGAGTTGAACGCTCGCTGTGTACCAGCTACAATTGTCCATAAAAATTCGCATCAGTTCGCAGTTAATGATAAAAGTCGTGTCGAAAGGGTTCAACGAAATCAAAGGGTCAAACCAAATCACATCAATTTTGCACGTAAACGCAGGGGTAAGGGCGATTATCATCGTTTGGGTCACGGAACGGACGATCACGTTCGAAGGCCGCGAAAGGTGGCAGCTCTGCAAGGGAAAAAGGTCATCTCCATAGCGACCGGTTCGCTGCATTGCGTGGCGTGCACCGACAAGAGCGAAGTCTTCACTTGGGGAGACAACGACGAAGGCCAGTTGGGCGACGGAACGACGAGCGCGCTTCACAGACCGCGGCTGGTTCACGCGCTCCAGAGTAAAAAGATCACTCGGGTTGCCTGCGGCAGCGCTCACACTCTGGCGTGGAGTACGGTGAAAGCCACGCAGAGCAGAATGCCCGTCACCACGCCGATGGAGTACGACTTGGTAAAGGACTTGCCCTTCCCCGTGTTGCACAACCGACTGGTCCTCCTCCATCACTTTGCCGAGTTACTCTGCCCGTGTTTGCCAATGTTTCCGACGACCGGCCCCGTCAGCTTGAGCAAATTGGCGCCGATGCTGGTGTACAGCATCAAAGAAGCAACCTTCCGCAAGGTGGTTCAGGCAACGATGGTCAGAGACCGGCAACACGGCCCGGTGATTGAACTGAATCGGATACAAGTGAAACGAGCCAGAAGCAAGGGCGGACTAGCAGGGCAGGACGGCATGAAGTCCGTCTTTGGTCAAATGGTCTCCAAGATGTCATTGCTCACGCAGGATGTACTCTTCTTTCCCCACAGAGTCTGGAAAGTGAAATTCATCGGTGGGTTAAACGAAATTTTACTACTACTCGAGTTCGTAGCTGGAGGAAATAAGGAAAAATGCAAACCAACACACGCGAAAATAGGTACACATACGTTCGAGCAAGTAATACCTTGTGTCTCGTGTTCTCGACAGGGGAGAGCGTGGACGATTGCGGCGGTGGATACAGCGAGAGTATAGCGGAGATGTGCGACGAGTTGCAAAACGGTTCTCTGCCTCTGCTCATACCGACACCGAACGGCCGTGACGACAGCGGCACCAACAGAGATTGTTTCCTCCTCAATCCGATAGCCGACTCGCCACTGCACATGAACATGTTCCGATTTCTCGGCATTTTAATGGGCATAGCGATAAGGACCGGTAGCCCGTTGAGCTTGAATCTGGCAGAGCCTGTGTGGAAACAGCTTGCAGGCTTATCTTTAACACCGGCGGATTTAACCGAAGTTGACAGGGACTATGTCCCCGGGTTGCTGTGCATCCGAGATATGGACTCCGACGAAAAGGTGTTCCAAACACTTGAAATGCCATTCTCCACGCCGTCTGCCGTAGGACACGACGTACCTCTGTCCAGCAGGTATTTATTTATTTCGTCGCCGTATTCGATAATTCGTTCCCTCCTTTCCTCTTCTTTTCATCTTTCCTCCGACTAAGAGTACTCTACTCTTCTTTCTTTCTTTCAGGTATCGAAAAATCACTCCGGAAAATAAGCACGAGTACGTCCAGCTGGCACTGAATTACAGATTGCACGAGTTTGACGCTCAGGTAGCGGCTGTCCGCGAAGGAATGTCGAAAGTTATACCCGTGCCATTTCTCGCGTTATTCAGCGGACCCGAGTTGGAAACGATGGTGTGCGGCAGTCCGGATATACCACTCACCTTGTTAAAATCTGTCGCCACTTATAAAGGTATAGAAGCCGTAACACAACACGACTCTACCAATTAAATGATTAAATTTTCCAATCCAATCTCCACGTGCTTTCTACGTGCTTTCTCTAGGCATCGAAATGACCGCTCCCCTGATACAATGGTTCTGGGAAGTGATGGAAGAATTTTCCAACCAAGAGAGATCTTTGTTTCTACGATTCGTTTGGGGTAGGACGCGTTTGCCGCGTACAATTGCCGACTTTCGTGGAAGAGATTTCGTCCTGCAGGTAATGTCGGGAGACTCTCCCAAAATTTCCAATGCATTTCTCTCAAATTGTTCACATTTGTTGTCTTTTTCTTGTTTCAACTCTAGGTTATGGACAAATACAATCCACCGGATCATTTTCTTCCTGAAAGTTACACGTGCTTTTTTCTATTGAAAATGCCGAGGTATTCGTGCAAGCCAGTGCTGCGACAAAAATTAAAATACGCGATACATTTTTGTAAAAGTATCGACACCGACGAATACGCTAGAGTACAAGCTGCGACCAATTCAGACACCGAAGAAACGGACAGTCTCGCTAGCGAAGAGTATATATCGCTTTAGTAAAATTGATTCTGCAATTCTTCCTTTTTTTTTTTTTTTTTTCTTTTGTTTTCCGTACAGTCAACTGAATCACTTCGAGTCACTTTGATCAATCAATTGATTCTCGACTGTTAGAATGATACTTTCGATTAAGTAGAAAAAATTTTTTTCTTGTAAATCTGAACAATTTAGATTTATTAGTCTCAACATCTGTATAAGCTGCTCTCCCTCTGACTTTCTCTCTTTCTCTTTTCCTTCCTTCCTCTCTCTCTCTCTTTCTCTGTCATTCTCTCATTCTCTCACGCAAACGTGAATAATTCAAACTGTATTATAAAAGTTGTATTATTTGTCATCGAAAAAATACTTCAAAGTATTATTGAAAATATAGATATTATATACACATATATATATATTATATATATATATATATATACACACACACACACACGCTACGATAATTAATATACAATTTCTAATGTATACGTGTATGTATTATTCGTACACTTGCGTACACAGAATTCTTTTCGCTTATTTATTTATTTCATATTTATATTTAATATCTGTATAATTGAAAGACTGTATTATATATATGTACTTTATACGTATACGTAGGTACGCACGAGCGTGCTGGTGTCAAAATGACATTGTCGTACATCTTCGTTTGGCTTTTATAATTGTTACCGCGGAATGATGTGAATACAAGAAATACAAATTGTTATATTAAGTAACGCGTATGAAAGACTTTGGTTTCTGTGTAATATTGAGTAATATTTTTGGACAACATTTACTTTCACATGTCAGACAATTGAGAAGTATTATGGAAAGAATGTTAATTAATTATATAATTTGTTATATTTGACACCTTTAAAGATTAATTCTTAGTTCTTCGTAGGGAAAAATTGCCTTTCTTAAAATTATCGTTAATGAAAAATACAACAAAAGCTTCACTCTTTCCACACGATTCTTATATGATAGAATAAACAAACTAGTTAATGAAAGTATTTTATATTTTCGTATCAATTTACAAAAGGAATATTGCTTTTTAAATTCTTTTCGTTTAATTGCGCATTAATACAGAATTATTATTGAATATTGTACAAGATTAATGAGTACGTTTGATAATGCGAATTGATAAACATGGCTATTAAAAAGATAAAACGCTGACAGAGCAACTCTCACTGTATGAAACGCAACATTGAGATACTGTAAATTCATATTCTTTCGTTTCATATGAAAAATATGTTTCACTTAATAAAGCACAAGGTATTTGTAACTGTTTATTTTCGTTCATATTCAAATTACTAAAATTCTAATAAATTATTTTCAGTTTCATAGAGTGTATATTAATTACACAAAATCAGTAACAAGAAAACAGAATTTATCATCCACAATACAGCTCCCAAATTATGCAGATGTTGTAATAATAGGTACGTTTCTTTGATTCTTCAAATCTATAAATTCCTCTAGACATTTTCTACCTTAACTTGAGTTCGAAATAACATTATACGTTAATGTGTTACTCTCAGGTGGAGGTAGCGCAGGTTGCAATGCACTTTATCATTTTGGAAAACGTGGGATCAACGCTGTGCTATTGGACAAATCAAAATTAACATCTGGTACTACGTGGCACACCTCAGGTCTTGCGTGGAGTATACGAGGTCCAAATGATGTTGAAATGGAATTATTAGACGCTACAAAGCGCATTTTTAACTCTCTGGAAAAGGAAACTGGTATAAATCCAGGATGGATAAATAATGGTGGAATTTACGTTGCACGTTCCAACGTAATAAACATTTCTTCTCCTCTCTTTTATTTCTTCTAGACAATTGTTCCTTTAACGTCACCATTATTTTTATTGTTACAATTCTTGTTTCTGTTGGTATCTAATATTATTTACATACTACAGGACCGATTGAACGAATTTAGAAGAGCAATCACTGGTTCAAAAATTTTTGGTATTCAAGCGTATTTAATTTCTCCCCAAGAAACAAAAGAGTTGTTTCCTTTATTGAACGAGAACATTATTCAAGGAGCAATTTATTCTCCAGAAGATGGTGTCATTGATCCGACCATGCTAATTAACGCTTTAACAAAATCAGCAAAAAGTAATGGTTGTCAGGTAAAAAAGTTACATAATTAAAGTTCTTCCCTTTTTTTTTTCTTCCTTTTATAGATAAGAATAAACCAAGAAAATGTGAAGCTATAAAAAATTATGGTGTAGATTATCGAAGACTGTCCTGTTACAAAGATACTCACAAAGGAAACTATTGGGAATAACAAAAAGGTTTACGGTGTAGAGACGCCACATGGAATGATAAAAACAGATGTTGTTCTCAATGCTGCCGGAGCTTGGTCAAAAAATGTAGCAAACATGATTAACGCGAATATTCCTCTGACACCAATGAAGCATGCTTACGTTGTTACAGAACCCATAAAAGGATTGGAAAATCTTCCAAATGTTAGAGATCCTGATGCAACTCTGTACTTTCGAATTCGAGGTAGCACAATAGCTATAGGTGGTTATGAACAAAATCCTATTATACTCCCATCTGTAAGTTTATCTTGACGCAGAGTATCATCGACAAGGAGTGTTGAATACAATTCGGACAAGGAAACAATTTTATCAATATTAATTGTATACTTTGTTTGCATAAAAGGCTCCGGAGGACTTTTCATTTTGCCTCTACGAATTAGATTGGAACGTCTTCAACGCACATTTAGAATCAATGATTCAGTTAATTCCTCAACTATCGACAACTGGAATACGAACTACGATATATGGACCAGAAAGTTTCACTCCTGATCATAAACCAATTATGGGTATTTAAAAACATTGTTCTCCTTCTCTCTATGTATAATATAATATTGGATAATCCTATATTTCACGTTTAAAAGGTGAAGATCCACATTGTTATGGATTTTTTTACTCTTGTGGTTATAATAGCGCCGGAATGATGTTGGGAGGTGGATGTGGAGAACAAATTGCACATTGGATAATTCATGGGCAACCAGATAAATACATGTTCAACTATGACGTCAGAAGGTTCTTCGAATATTTCTACTTCTCTTCCCCCCTGTTTCAATTCTATCCAATTATATTAATACTTTTTGTACTTGTTTGTTTATTCGTTTCACAGATTTTCACCAGAACAAAGAAACAATGCGGTCTGGATACGCGAAAGGTGTCATGAAGCCTATGCAAAGAATTATAGCATTGCATTTCCACATGATCAACCATTAAGTGGTAGAAATCTTAAATTGGATCCATTTCACAGTGTAAGATACATACTGTTCTTTATCTAATGATGTCAATATTTAGTGAACACGCAATGAACAAAAACAAGTTGTCCTTTTACTCACTTGCTCATTTACCACAGTTACTTGTTGAGAAAGGTGCTATTATGGAAGAGTACCAAGGTTGGGAACGCCCTGCGTGGTTCTTTCCAACTAACAAAGTAAAAATTTTATCGTACGATTATGGTGGATACTACGGAGTAGCAAAAAATCAAAATGATAATTATCGTGCATTGATAGAGAAGGAACGTGGTTTTCATTTCTCACCATATGACGAAATGGTATGCCAGTGAAATGAAAGTACATTTAAAAATAGAGAAAGACAAGTAAGAAAATAAAAGAAGCTATCAATAATGAAATGATTTTTCATCAGATTCGAGAAGAAGCTCTTGCTTGTTGTCAAAATGTCGTTTTATTCGACACATCTCACCTTGGAAAATTCTATCTTTGTGGACCTGATGCCCAAAATACAGCAGATTATTTGCTCACTGCAAGAACGGATTGCAACTTCAATAAGACAGTTTACTCTTGTATGTTGAATCATGCTGGAGGAGTAGAAGCAGATTGTACAGTCACAGTGTTGGAGCCTGGTTCCAATGGAATTGTAAATCCAACATTTAAAGGAAAAGCTTACTATATCGGTAAATTAACTTTAAAATAATATTTCGTCACTTTATGACGATAATTTATTATATATCTTAATTGAACATTTTCATTAACAGTTAATGTAAAATCAATTTCTTATATTATTATTTTTTTGAGACTAATAAATATTTATTACGTTTATAAATTTTTTAGACTTTTTTCTTATATCTTTCCATTAACAAGTTATTTATCATTCAATTTATCATTATCTTTATCAGTATGTTTTTTTTTATATTTATTAACAAAATTTCCATTAATTTTTTTTAAGGCATTTAATACCAGTAAACTCTCCAAAAACACTAATACATTTTGTAGTAATTATTGAATTAATTAGATTAATTACTAACAAATTAACGTCACTACTGCGAATTATTAAACGAGGATTGCTTATTTTCGTTTTCAGTCTCGAATGGCACGTCAATTTATCACATAAAGAAAGTAATTACAGAAAAGGGTTTTAATGTATCTTTACACAATGCTACCGAGCAAATTGGTATTTTATCCGTGCAAGGGCCCAGCAGGTACGGTACACACATTTTTATCATTTAAATTTACATCTATGGAGTAATATGTATCAACTTGTAGCCGAAAGGTAATCGAAACATTGATCGAGGATGAAATCTCAGAAGAATCTTTCGCTTATTCGACTACAAAATTGGTAAACATTAAAAACGAAAAGGTACGCTTAATTAGATTTAGTTCTGTTGGTGAACTGGGTTTCGAATTGCATATTCCAAAATCATCTTGCCAATTGGTCTATAAAGCGTTAATAGACTGCGGTAAATCATACGACATGAAACATGCCGGATATCGAGCGCTGTACAGTCTCAGTTGCGAAAAGGGTATGTAACCAATTAAAATGTGATCGGTTTGTAAAACGTAGACATATTATTAACGTTATACTTTTCTCAGGATACTTACTGTGGGGTTCAGATCTCAGAACAGATGATAACCCCATTGAAGCTGGGCTTGGATTTACTTGCCGCGAGACTGGCGAATATCTGGGAAAACCGGCTGTTGACCGATTGCGAAAGATCGGTATAAAAAGGAAACTGGTACATGTTCGTTTGAACGAGTATGTATCATGAAATATTATTGACAATTTTCACATTCTTTTCGATTTTTGACAAAATAATACTAATGCGCATACGCTTTGACACAGTGTTGTTCCATTATGGGGTATGGAACTTATTTACAGAAATGGACGTCTCGTTGGTTATTTACGTCGTGTCGAACAAGGTTACACCAGTAGAAATGTTATTGGACATGGGTAAGGAAAGTGACATTGAATACGACGATAAAAAAGAATATAAAATTAATATTAGTTAATATCAGGTACATCAGACATCCTAATGGGGAAAATGTAACAAAGGAATTTGTGGAAAATGGCAATTATGAAATTGAAGCTATGGGCAAACGATACACAGTGGATCTCTGTTACTGAAATATATTTATAAAATACCATTCCAGGATACACAAATAAACATGATTCGCAAGCTTAAGAGATTTTAAAAGATTGAACTGCCTATTTACATCTACCTACATTTGCATCTATCCTGCTAATGGATTGGCATGTATAGTTACACTATTTATTCGAGTTTCTGTAAGAGGCCTGTAATTTTTAGGATTTACCGGCAATTTCTCCAATTGTTCAAGAGTTTCCAAACCATCTATTACCCTAAAAGTAACAAAAAAATTCATTCACTAAAATCATCAGATTGAATAGATTTTAAACGTTGAGATAAATCAGAGACTAAGCATATTTACTTTCCAAATAAAGTGTACTTCAAATCCAAGTGTGGCTGAGGACCGTACGTCATGAAAAACTGACTCCCATTCATATTTGGGCCATTATTGGCCATGGAGACCAATCCTCTCGCGTTGTGTTTCAATTCTTCCTTAAATTCATCTTCAAATTTGCGATTCCATATTGATGTTCCACCTTTGCCGGTGTGCGTAGGATCTCCAGTTTGCACGATGAAACCTTTTATATTTCTATGAAACAGGCAGTTGTCATAGTAATTGCTAGCACACAGGGCAAGAAAGTTCTGCGAAATACACAGTTGTCAGAAGCATGGTACGAATTTGCACTGCAAAACAAATGTAAAAAAAAATAATAATAATTCCTACCTCGCACGTTTTTGGGCACAACTCGCAGAACAATTCTATCTTTATGTCCCCAACGTCAGTGTGCAAAGTGACGCTCTGCAAATAAAGAATTGCTCGTCATTATTCATATACGTCGATCGACTACAGAACCTACGACGTTATCGAGCAAGAGTAAAAAAATTCGCACCATCTTTGACAGAGTTGTCCATTAATACAAGACAGAGGAAACATATCGTTTGTTACTCTGTGCATCTATTGCGCTTCAACAAATAAAAAAAAAGGCAAACGCACATGTATACGTAGACGTAAAGTCGGCCATCTTGAATTTCATAGAGCTACCAACGAAATCAAGTGCGCGTATTTATTTCGGAATCGAACATTTGTCAACACGTCGATTAAAAAATAAACGACAAGGTAGTATAAAATAGCGGAAGAATATATACCTGCGAAATAAAAGCGACGCGTTTAAACGATTCGTAAATTATGAGAAATAAATTTTATGAAAAATAGGCAAGTATTTGTAATTAGTTTGACTTTGGTTCAAAGCCGCAAGGGAACATCGTAGTAGCAGCGCCACTTATTTCTGCTGAATGTTCCGCTCATTTCTTGTTACAAGTAACGGTTAGGTAAAAAAAGGATATTGGATACCGTGGCATAAGTTTAGCTTGTAAAAAGCTTTTGCTTGAACGTGATTCGAATCGAGGATACGATCGTCGTATTTCGCGTAATACTAATAATTCGGGAAGTAATTGATTGTAAAAATTATCGTAAAAGAGTGACAAGAAAATTCAGACAAGTGGCGCGTCTGTGCAAACGGCTCCTCTTTGGTTGCATGACGTAATTGTATTGATCGCGGAAGAAGAGCCGAAAGTCGCGCATTCGCCATCTTGGACGAATTGTGGAAAAGAAGTTTCTGTGTCTCGCAGGCGCGGTAACGCTTGTAATAATTCTAATCCGTGACAATCCGGACATTAATTAATTTAACTGGGAATTAACCCTTTTGTGAATTAGAAACCCATTTGGAGCGGACCAAGGTGAGTCATTATTTCTACGATTTACTTCCCCGTCCGAGTCTTTTTTTCTACGTGGAAACCTATCTGCGACTCTGTCGTCTGATCGCTCGCTTTCTGAAGCTTTTCCCTTTTTTCGTTCGACGTCCTCGGTACGGTACATCTCGATACTACTTAATCTGTTAATTCTCTTTTTATATATATTTTTTTTTTTTTTTTTTTTTTTTATTCTTTTTTTTTTTATTTTTTTTTTTTTTTTTTTTTTTTATACCAATCTTTACTCCCTCCTGTTGTTCGATTTATGCGTATATTTTGACGTGAATTTTTTTCCTTTTCCTTTTTTTTTTTCTTTTTGTTTTGAATTCTCTTCGTTCTGACATCGCGATTCTAGGGTTGGGTCCCACTCACGTCCCGCGTCCTTTTAATCATCGTTTCTTTGTTTATTCTGTCTGGTAGTTCAATATCCTGTCCGTCGTCCTTTATTTTCCTTTATTATCCGTGGCTCTCGCGTCTATTTCCTTCCCGTAACAAAGTTTTGCGAAACTCTTTTGTCCGCTTTCTATTCCCTAGAAGTATCGAGCAGCTCGACTTTTTCCTTCCACTATCGTTTTTCATCCACTGTTGTTTCTTCATTTCGCCAGACTCGTTTCGCCTAATATTTCATTTCTCAAATTATCATCGATGCTGAACAAAATTGATATGCGCCAGTTTTCTACATAATTTAATAACTATCGTTTGCGATAGCTTTCTTTCTTCTCTCTCTCTCTCTCCCCTCTCTCTCTTCCCTCTGGCCTTCCCTCTCTCTCTCTCTCTCTCTCTCCCTCTTCTTTATCTTCCTTGTTCATTCATTAGATTAATAACCATTGACTTTTTGTTTTTTTCTTTTCATTGTGTGTGTATTTTTGTTGAATTGTAAACATTAAACAAAAATCAAAAATATTCTTTCTCTTTTCTTTTCTTTTCTTTTAACAAATCCAAGGTCATTTTGATTTCTTTAAAAATGAAATCATGTAATTCTTTCCCATCATACTGTAGGGATACTAAAGTGCATTTAACAAAGAGGAAGTATAATATGTTTGCTTCTACAGTATCAGGTTTATAGCAGCAAAAATATTAATATTTGTGTTTGTTTCAACATTTTATGTAGTATAAATACGAGCACAGAATATTAAAAATGACTGTCATCTTATGTTAGACTTTGATCTGATGAGATCAATTTTATGTATATTTAAATATTAAGCTGTTTCTTATATATTTTCTTCTCTCCTGAAAGTTTTAAATGAATATATTGTTCATACTAAATTGATCAAGTAATGGTCTATGTTTACATTTACAATATCTAAAAGTAACTGAACTAAAAAGATAACTGTTACATTATTGCAAACTTGACATGTGGACAAATGTATTTCTGATTTTTATTCTTTAAAATCCTATTCATTTTAATGTCCTATTATATAATAGAAAAATGAATAATCCTAAAATGACATTAAATCCACTATAAGGAAGAAATATTTCCAAAATACTTGTTATTGTTATGTGTTGTATGTGAAACATTTGTATAAACCCAGAAATTTTGGGAGATGTTCAAAAATAGTCATATTATGAATGTTCATATTGCACAATAATTATTTGTACATGATGTTGCAAAAAAATATTTTTGTTTCCTTTGCTTCAGTAAGAAAAAAACTGTTGTAGCTGTTTTGCTCATTAAAGTGTTAATAACATGTACAATTTCTTGTTACATTGGTGTAAATAACTATGAAACATATTGACAACTGTGAAACAACTAAATGAACATTGTATAGATAACATTAAGGATAACTGCAGACCTACTTAAAATATTTTGTATATAAACTATTCTAATATAAACTATTAAAAATATTCATATTTGTTTTTATACTGAATTATATATAATTTTGTTTTTATAATAAAATCCATAGGTATATGTGAATATCACTTATGATTTCAGACAAAGGGTTCGTTCTTTGGGTCTGATTGGTACTAAATGGTTGCCTGCAGACAGCATGTCTACTCTGTCAGGGCTTGTGTCGAAGGGGGAGAAAGGAAAATCCAAGTTTCAATCATTAGACATCAATAGCTTGTACCGGGTGAGTAGGGTGAGTTGGCCAAACAGTTTTGTTTATTCTCCTTTTCCCTTATTTTTTATTTCTTTGTCACTTTTTTTGTTTTTTCCTCTTTTTCCTGCCACACAATGTTTCTTTGAACATATTGAACATATTTACCTTCATTCATATAATTTATATTTGATTAAAAGTTTTTATTAAAAGAGTAAAACTATTGACAAGGAAATGATTGCTTAAAGAAAAGATATCCGGGATTGGTATCCGATCTATGCTTGCAGGGAGAATCTTTAGAACAACATCAACAGAAGAACACATTGCCACGCAAACATGGAATGCAAAGTCTTGGGAAAGTGCCTTCGGCACGGCGACCTCCTGCTAATCTGCCTAGTTTAAAAAGTGAACACAGCAGTAACGATCCAGCTGTCAGTCTTGTACCAAGCGGAGGGAGTGGTTGGGCCACTACCAAAGAGTCAACAACTACCACTACTGCTACAACCACTACGACTGTAACTGCATCAGATATATCTACTGTAAATTTCGTAAAAATACACATTTATTCTGTAAATTTTTTTTTTTTTTTTTGATTTCTAGCAATATATAATCTCCTATGCTTCACGTTTATTCAAAGATATACAGTATTATCATTATAACGAGTATTATTATTATATTTTTTCACACACTTTATCATTGAAGATCATACATCCGGATTCTTATCTATCAGATCATATATGTTTCCGTTACTGTTGTAGTGTTTTTCTGATTATATCGTTATTTTGTATTTTCTGTTGTAAAACTTCTGTCTTAAGTATAACTACATTTTGTTTGTTTATATTGACAAAAATATGTTCCTTATACGTAATGTTTTGAAGTGATTGTAGAAATTTTGTATTTGTATGTTTATTATTGTTATTGTTGTTATTGTTGTTGGTATTATTACCGTCATTATTATTTTACACACGTACATATTATATACAGGACTTCATATTCTTGCTTTCAACATAAATATTAGGAATTACAAAGGTAATTAATGTGATCAATTATTTTATTGCCAGGCAAATTCCTCAACAGCACAATGTGTGACAGGAACTATCACGACATCATTGCATCCATTACTGCCAGGACAACAAAATACTTCACAGTCTTCATATTCTTCCGATGTAAACAACAAATCGTCATGGAGTGCAATAATGAGCAGATCTGGAGATGGTATGTGTAGCTATGAAAAAAAGTACATATATGTAATGATGTAAGATATTTATCTAAGTATGTTTTTTTCCAAATTCATGACGTATAGTGTTATTTATATTATTATTATTATTATTATTATTATTATTATTATTATTATTATTATTATTATTATTATTATTATTATTATTATTATTAT
>NW_025110414.1:104341-133330 GCF_011392965.1 Frieseomelitta varia | reverse complement strand
CCCCCGGTCTTCTTTTTTTTTTTTTTTTTTTTCATTTTCTGTTCGTTCCACCTGTCCACCGCAGCAGCGGGCTGTGTTTCTTTCGAGCTCGATCGCGTGGGTCGTTTTATCCCTCTACGGGACGCGCGCAGTCGGTTTGATCTACGGGCTTGTTTACCGGGGGGGCGGCGATATAAATCTGGGCCTGTAACGTCGTGTCTCGTGAAATTCGCGGCCCAGTGCTTTAGGCGCGTTGCGTGAAATTGCCAAAGCCGGCGACGGTCTTCGTTGTTTGGTTTCTATCTCTTTTTTTTTTTTTTTTTTTTTTGTCTGGAGAGCGGAAGGGGCTCGTCAGAGACACGTTGTTCGTTAGCACTGGTCCAAATGACCAGTTTGACGTGATTTTTGCTCGAAGGTCTTCGGTCGTGTACTTTCGAAGATTGAAGTGATTCAATAAAATAGAAGCTTGTGTACTCTTGTCTTCCGTGTTACAAAAATTTGCTATGTTCTTCAGTTTAACGCCCCTGATGAAAATTTTAGGCTTTAATCGTCGCCAACGATATTCTCCGGTGTCTTGTTTCAGGAGTGTACACGGTAAAGTGCGGAGAAGTTTGTAGGTACTAAAAAGAAAGAATCGTAAAAGTGGTGGTGGCTGAGTGGTAGAGTAGCATTCCGCGTAAATTAATTCCGCGAAAATTAATTTCGCGTCTAAATACGGCGCGAGTTCTCTATCCTTGGAAGGAAGAAACACACAAATTTTTACTGCACATCTGTCAATTTAAACAGCATTAAAGATATCCAGAATATTGTTTTATTTTCAGAAAACGATTCATAGGTTTCATAGATGTGAAAGATTCATAGATTTCATAGATGTAATTTAATTGAAGGTTTTTTTTTTAAAAGATTTAATTTAAAAAAGTTCAAAATATTATTCCATGATATTAATTATTCCAAAGTACCGTTTGGCTGAGTTTTCTCTCCTCAGAAAGACGCAAATTTTATCTGCATGTCTGCTAATTTAAAAAACATGGAAGGACCAGAATATCGTTTCATCCTCAGAAGAAAAACTCATAGATCTCACAGATGTAAGACATAATTTAAAGAGCTTTTAATTAAAAATTTTAAAAGGATTTCGAAACGTTACTTAGTGTCTAGATACAGTTTGCGTTCTCAAGAAAATACCCAAACTAGTTACTATATATTCGTCCATTTAAAAAGAATTTAAGAAGATGCAGAATATCGTTTTATCTTCCGAAGGAAATTCATAGATTTCAAACGAAGTCACGCACTAGAGAAATGTAAGAATCTTTTCATTTAAAACGGTTCAAAATATTGTTCCACGAACAGAGTTAAAACAACCGAGGATCAAACAGCTGGTTCCAAGAACTGAAGGAAAAATCGTACAAATATTAACAGAGAGGCTTCATCTTCCAACCTCGTCGCTCTATCTGAACCAAACGTTTGAGTTCAAGTAATTACGCTGAATCTCGTCCGGGGGGGGGGGGGGGGGGGCAAAGGGGCCGTTTATCCTTTGTTCATTCTTCTCTATCGGTACAGATGGAGAAACAGATTAGCGAATCAGCGGAATTCAAAGAAATCCATTAGTGTTTGAAACGGAATACCGTGGCTCCTTGGCGTTTTCCGTTTCACCTGCCACGGGCAACAGACACGCCTATGAACTGACGTCGAATACAAGCACACGATGGCATTCTGGTTTTGAGTTTCCACGATGATAGGAAACGTGAGATCCACGTTTCTCGTGATTCCTGCCAACCGTACACGGATATATCCGTTCCACGTATGTCAAGGAGGGTATTAAGTCACTTGCAAAGTACCAAAAAAAGAAAAAGAAAAGATAATTCCTAAAGGATCTTTGGAATTATCGTTTTGCTTGAAACATTGCTCATATTTCTGTTTGTTCTTATAATAAAAATCTCGCGAATTAACCTTTTGCACTCGACTATCCCCTGTAAGGGGACATCGTACAACAGATATTATATAAATTTTTATATTTATAATAAAAAAATTTTACAACGGATAAAGTTGTAAAAGTTTTTTATTATAAATATAAAAATTTATATAAAACTTTCATAATCATAATGATATATTATAAATATGAAAATTTATATAAAATTTTCATAATCATAATGATATATTATAAATATAAAAATTTATATAAAATTTTCATAATTATAATGATTTATAATATATTCTTTCTTCGAAGAAAGAAGTTGCTGAGGATAGAGGCAATTGTGAATCAGTTGATACTCATTATCCTCGAATACATTGATTCGTCAAATTATTTTTTATAATAATTCGGGATAATTCGCATAAACTAAACTTCTTATGTATCGTTAACTTTTCTACGTTAGACTATACTTGGTGATTAAAACGAAGTCACGCACTAGAGAAATATAATCACTGAAAATTTCATGCCAAATTAAACACCATTTAACAATCAATACCATTACAATTTATATATTACATTATATTATAATTGTATTACATACTATAATACATATTTATATATTACCATTTACAATTTCAACAGGATGATTATTTCCAATGCTGTATTATTTTATTTGAAGCGATACTTCCACTCGCTATTTCGTAAATATAAATCGCTGGCAGACGATACAAAAAAAAAATGTTTCCGAGAGCAAAGAGTTAATAATGGGTTTCACAGAATGACACGAATATATGATAGTTCAAAATTCAGTACGATCAAAATATAATAAACGACTCCGCGAGATTCGGATTTAGATTTTCAGCAGAGTCCTCTGAATTTTTAACGTAATTCAACTTGAAGTTTTCTCTCAGTGTGGCTCTTCTGAATTTTAGTTCGTGTAAAGTTCTCTCGGCGAGTCCCAAAATCGAAAGTTGCGAATTAAATTTTCCGCGAATTCTAATATTTTATCCGATTGATCAATTTTCTCACGATCCAAGTCGTTTGTCGTTTGTATTTCCTACACGATCAACCAAGTATAAGTCACAACGTTTACAAGGGGAAGCAATAGACATCCGTGTGTTACAAAAGCTCGCGTAATTCGCAGTCGGAACGCTCGGAGTAACAGCTAAGAACGAGAGTTTCACGCGGCTTTATTACGAACTAAGCGCAATTCCGAGGCCTGGCCCAGGGAAAACCGTGCGCTCGTAAACCGCGAATAATTTATGGTCGCGGTCTATTCGTCGTCCTCGTCGTGTGCACCGGCGTAATTTTTCCAGAAGTGTCTGCTGGTCGTCCAACGGGTGGTTTAAAGTCGGTACGGGCAGATTCCTTCCGATTATATCGGTAGAAACGTATAATATGAATGGCCCGGGGTTTGTTGAGCTAAACGATTTCCAAGTGGCTCCACGGAGTAGTTCTGTTTTATGGGAGCTTTGGCTTTTAGAGATTTCCAACTCAGGTGCTTCTGAATACCATTCGACGTGGAATGTATAGCAGCGTTTGAAAGCTTTCGAACTCTTTTGCTCGTTCATCGTACGGCGTGCCTTCAGTACAAAGTCACAGAGGGGGGAAAAATTTTTAATTTCTTTTTCAGTTCTACATTTCATTGTATAATCTGGTAATTATACGATATTTACGTATTTCAGAATACGAATCGATGAAGCATCGAAACATTGAAAAAATATTGAAAATATTGAAAATTTCATGAGAAATTCGAGATTGGCTGTTTCAAAAGTTCTCTGACGTACAGCCTGTAGATTAACCATAGCCATATTAAAGATTCGAGAAGATTGGATCAGTTTAAAAGATCATCTTCCATTTTTATTCAATTTTTATTGAATAACTCCATTACTAATAATATTGCAACATAATAAAATCATCATATTTAAACTTTCACAGTATTTCTAATCGGTTTAAAGACAGTAGATTCAAAAATATCTCTTCCACTTTAGTCGAATTTTCAGTCCGAATTTTTCATCTGATTTTATCTAGCAAAAACCACGGCCATAATCATGCTCGTAAACTTCCATAATAGGTATTCGAAATTCAAAGATCAAATCGATTAAAAATCGACGCTGGAAATCAGACGCTACTTTCACCTACGAAGTTTCAACGTTGCTTCAAATTAGTCAGTCAACATTCCTCGGTGCTTCTTCGTCGGACAGAGTCAACGCGCAGCGGGTGGATTTCACTCCCCGCACGCATACGCACGTGTACATACGAGCAATAACGCAGCGATATAGCCGGTGTTTAGTAGTCGTATTATCGTGATCCGTGTTTGACCACGATTCGCAGCCGCGGCTGTTTGCGCGATACACATCCGCGTAGATTGCTACCAGTCGGATCACGATATCGGGCCAGATGTATCGTTAAGATATCGAACGTGATATCAAACGTCGAGTATGTCTATAGACGTACGCGTGTACGTACGTTCCTCGCCGAAACATTCCCTCGCACAGGGAACCGCCAAGCATCGATCCCCCAATCGCCCGTTTAAAGCCACACTCTTACGATTTCCACGTGGCTAACTGCGAGACAATGGCCGACTGAAACGACTTTTCGATACAAGTGTTCAACGATTTCTCCCGCGGATTGTCAGGATTTCTGTTTTCATTGCGATTGTTAGCGGTTGGTTTTGGTTGTTTCATTATGTGATTGCATTCACGGGAATCGGATGAAGTTCTTCTGTTTCTTTCTTGAAAATATAATACTTCGGTATAGTTGGAGGTGTAGTTGATCTTTTTTTTTTTTTTTTTTGGTTTGAGAGAGTTTAACTTCTTAACCTATGAATATTTCCCGTGTTAAAGGAACCGTGTTGTATATATTTTACGATGGAAGATATAACCAACAATGTGAGATATTTCGATACGACAGATATCGTAACTTTAAATCCATAAAGATCAACGGCTGAAAGGCAATGTGTCTAAATAAAGATGCAATTGCTTCGAAGATTTGTTTGCAGTTACAACCGAACTACTTCTCAACAACTTTTAAAACCTTATTTCCCTGAAAAATGAAATGAACATAAAATACAATAATCGCAGTACCTACTTACAGGACCGAAACTATCTTAATCACAAAACCAAAAGACAAATATCTCCGGAGCGAAGCACCTGGAACGTTTCTCCAGAGCGAATCGATAGTCCGGCGATTGTTTCGATACTTCGCCGAGCGAATCACCGAGGAATCGTCGAGCCACGAGCCGAACAGAGAAAGGGAATATTATTTCACGCGGAATGGCGGAACGTCCACGTAGAAGTGGCCACCGGTATAAATTGTCCAGTCGTCGAGAATGGGAGAATTTTTACGTAGCTCGAGATCGTTGGTTCACGTGGACACACAGGGTAGTGTGAGAGGGTGGCGGCGTACGAAAGTGGTCTCTCACGGAACAAAAAACAGAGAGAGAGAGAGAGAGAGTCGTTCACGCTGCGAGTCGTGCGTATACGTGCGCGTGCATGCACCGAGGCCGAGATACGAGGCCTCTTTACGAGCAATATCTAATGGATTGCATCGGCCGAGCGCAAACGTTAAATTTGACGTTCACGATTATTGCGGCCCTCCGGGGAGGCCAGTGCGAATACCACGGCTGCGGCGAAGGGTTGGCCGGCCACGTCGGTCGACGTTAATTTTATAATCCTGGCGAAAAAAAGTTACGACCCTCGGAGAGTCGACCCGAGTACAGATCTCTTTTCCTCCTCGTGTCCATCCCCCTCCTCTCTCTGCCGCGCTTTTATACCCTCGCGTATACCTCTCCAGTCTCTCCCCCCCTCCCCCTAAAACTGGCTTTTCCATCGTTCCACTCGGCGGCGATTCCCGCTTTGTCACGTTCTATCGCCGAATCTCCTGCCACCGCGAATACTTCTTGATAGGATCCACTCCCCTCTCCTCCACCGGTCTTTCGTTCGATGAATATTCGTGATTGAGTTTCCGCGGGAAACGATTTTAGAGTCGCGCGCGTTTTTTTCTTTTTTCTTTTCTTTTTCGTGCCGGCCTTTCACTGGATCCGAGTGATCTATGGCATTGTCGCGTTCTTTTGATTCCGAGCTTCGAGCGGTAATTGTTCTTCTAGCAAAGACACGACGTGCGTACTAAACGAGGAGCGTAAACTGAACTGATGAAAACGACGAAAGATATGTCAGTATAAGAGTTTGCTTCGTTCCGTTTTAACTATTTAAGCGCTGGCAACTGATTGCGGACCATAACGAGTGACCGAACCGTATGCAACGATTCGTCGCTTTATTTTTGAACTCGACGGTGTGACATCGTTGGATAGAAATGATTGAGAAGTAATAAATTTATTATTCGTTTTGTCTGTGTGTTTCGCTATAATTAAATATATTTAAAAAAACTGAGAAAATATTGCAATTTTGGGACCGAAAATTCGATGAGAATTGTTCGGAATTTTTGAATAATTTCGTGTAACACGGTGTGTTAACCACTTGCGCTGGCAACTGATTGCGGACCATAACGAGCGACCAAACCGTATGCAATAATAACTCGTCGCTTTCTTTTTGAACTCGACGTGATGACATCACTGGATAGAAATTATTGAGAAGTAATAAATTTATTACTTGTTTCGCCTAGTTTGTTTTACTGAAATATATTTAAAATTGAGAAAACATTACAATTTTGGAAAAATTCATCTAATACTTTCACATTGTACAGATAAGCCTGCATCTCGTCGAACAGATTGCGTCAAGCAAGTATCGAGTCGTCGAATCTGTCAAATGATTTTCGGCGCAGTAATATGTTTCTCCGCGACCGTTCACAGATAATACGCGGAAAGATCTCGATCCTCGTTTCGACGTCGCGTCAAAGATTGCCTCCGGAATGTTAAGAACCTTCGCGTCCCTGAAAACAGCTCGGTGTATGTACGGGATCAAAAATTCAGGAACGTCGCAATTATCCGAGGTGAAGCCGCAAAAAAAAAACGAGACAAACGAAAACTCAATCTCGACCGGAGCTGTCAAAGGAGAATCGCGAGGCTTCAAACAAGTCAAAGACTTCCGGCCATTAAAACACCTTCCTCTGTAACAGCGTATCCCCACGCCACCCCGACCGAGCTTCTTTCCATAAATAGATTTTCATCCCTGTAAATACGAATTACCGCGTCTGAACGACCGCTCTGTTCAGTCGATTCTCGTGTCAGACAGTCGGTCACGGTTGCGACTCCCCCACCCCTCACCTCCCCCCCGTTCGCTTTCGAAAGGGTTGATCCCGAGGCTGAAACATTCACGACGTAAGCGGCTTGCTTTTCGCGCTTTTCGCCGTCAAGTTTAACGGAATTACGCGTTAACGGTCGATGCTTAAGAAAGTTGCCTTTGACGGAACACTGGGCGCGGGAGGGTGGAGGCAGGCGAGTAGTAGTCTCTCTTTAGCTTCTCTGGTTTATCCCGCGAGCGTCGAGGCCAAAGAGGAAATTCTCTCGCGAGCTATTCTTTCGTTTTTATTATTTATTCAGAGACTCGTTAGAATTTCATGGGGGTGGAGGAGGGGGGGGGGGCGGCGGCGGTCGTTTACAGCGCGTGCAACGCGCGCGCGAAACCAACCTCCTCCTCCAGTTTACAAGGAGGGCGGGCAGGGGGGCTGTAAGCGGCTTTTTTTCTCCTTCAGGGGCACAAAGAGCCTTGTTGCCGATGCTGCTCGCTTTTTGACCGTGCTGCTCGTCTCGCGCGCGCTTAGCCTCCGCGGCGAATAATTAACGCGGTATCAAAAGGGATTATGAAAATTCCGTGGACCGTGCTCCGGAACGTTCAACGAGAGAGTTTTAAGTCTCCCGCGTCGTCGCATGAAAGGAGAAAATCTTCTTGTACTCCAATGGATTTCTTCCGCGGGGGGGGGGGGGGGGGGGGGGGGGAGGTGTACGCTGTTTGACTTTCGGTACGCGCATTCTCGACTGGAACGGTGAAATCGCTTTGCAGTCGGTGATTGTTGGAATTTATTTATTATTATTAGGTCCCGCGTATTTCGGGCATCGAGTTAATGAATCGTCAGTCCATGAATATTTAATGACGCGATACGTGCAATGTGATGATGCGACAATACGACGCACACGGTGTAATATGCGATTATTACACCGTTCGTGTTAATGGATTGTTAATCGTGTCGCGTGATCGGAAAAGTGAGGTTGGATGGTGTTACGATACTTGTTCAACTTTCTACAACCAGTTCCGAGGGATCTGCAATAAATGACCAGAATACACGTACAAAAGAAAAAATATTTATTATTATCATTGGTAAATCTCACAGATCTTCTAAAATTGATTTCTCTCTTTCTCTCTCTTTCTTTCTTTCTCTTCACCTGACCTCCGTTTCGCTCGCTCTGTTCCCTCTCCTTAAAGGGAATGGCGTGACCGCCTAGCAACGAGTGAAAAGCCACCCTCCCTTCGACACCTTCGACGCACAGGAAAGGAAAAAGTACCGAGAAAGAACACACGGTGGATCGCGACAAGACGCCAGATCTGTGAAAAAGAGGAGCAAATTATCCCAAGGGAAAGTTTCAAGGTGCCTCTCACCTCTCTCCTCCCTCCCCCTCCCCCCCCCCCCCCCCCCCGGGTTCTCGACGAGTTTTCCTCCCGCGTGACACCGCGTAGCGCCACGAAAGCTGCTTCGAAAGCAGATCCTTGCCTCGACGTCGCAGTAATGAGTGCATCATCCCCCATTATGCAACCGAGGACGGGAAGGATGCTCGTTCCACGAACCGATGCGAGTTCATAATCACGGGGACAAAGCGACTGTTCTGGCTCGGCAGCTCCGCGCTCCCGGAAATGACGATCCTCCAGCAGCTTCCTTCCATCGTCCTTCTTGGCTTCTACGCCGCGCCGGTGTCGTCCTCGGGAGGACGACACAATGGCGCCGGTAATACGAATCGGCAGGAAACCGATGACGGCGTTGTTGCTCTCTCTCTCTCTCTCTCTCTCTCTCTCTCTCTCTCTCATCCTTCGTGCGAGCACAGCCACAAAAGCTCAGCATCTAGGTAATAACTTGGAGGGGTAATCATCGAACGCGGGACCTCGGCAGCAGACCAGGTCTGGAAGGATGCGTGCCTGTTGTTCCTGCCCACGAGGATGCGTGGCCTGGTAATCACTCCTGTTCGTCTGAAATAATTCGTTTCCTTGCTGCTCCAAGGGGGAGATCGAGCGGATGAATGCTGGGCACCGCCGTTCTTCCTCACGGGGAGGGGAGAGGGCTCTTTCTGATTTTCGTGTTTGCCGCGGCAGTGTTTGTAGATTTGTAGTTGGATGACGGGACGGTTGTTTCGGTAGGGTTGATTATTTTTGACAGTGGCGTCTGATCAATTTGGATGATTTGTTCCGTGGAAATGGGGCGATCTCAGGTGGAAGATTCTAGAAGATAAACAGGGAACTACATACGTATGTCTAAACTACGAATTTTATGCAAATACGATTTTTGAAAATACGATTAAACTGGTAGAAACTCGGTGGAAACTTGTTGTTATATATATATATATATATATATGATCAAGTATATGTATTTCTTTTTGCAATTTCGTACCTTGAAATTCTTTGCAAATGAAAATTGGTAATCTTATAACATTAATTAGATTTCAGTCATTCAATACCGTATCACGGAGATTTCAATCTACAAATATGAAAAGAAAGTGACGTGAAATTAAAATACGGTAGAATTCGAGTTCAATCACCCCTTGCGTTCCCATTGGTATTCTCAATCCCATACGCTATCCTAGAAACAAAAGTACGAAAATTACATTGATACAACGAATCAGTGATGAAACGAGAAGAGCCCCACTCGTCTTTCGTATAATAATAACCCAAATAAAAAAAGTCCTTCCTTCTTCGCGAAAGAACTGAACGCCCACGCTTCTTCGTCACTTTCACCCTCTCGTCTCTACAGTAAAATCACCCCGTGTGCGCGTCCCTGTCGTTCAACATTCGCTTATATATAATAAAAAATTAACCGAAACAAGGACAGGCATTGTGCTCGTGCTGCCAGGCAGTGTAGCGTTCCCTTGCGACGAAACTGAAAGAATGAAGAGGACGGAAGGGGAAGAAGGGTTGAGGACGAAGATAGAGGGTCACTTTGCAGAAATTATTGCCTGCCGCCGTAACGAATGCTCAGAAGCACAGGCTCGTAAAGCCTGGAGGAACGGGATTCGCCGGGATGCTGCGATTTCGCGACGACGAACGCATCGACGAGATGCACACTCGAGCGAGCATTAACGCTGCAGCGCGAATAGGGGAAGCGAGAGACCGCGGCGCTGCGAAACTCGCGCGGAAGAGTGGAGAATCCTCTCTTGTCTTGGTGGCGTCGCGGTGTCATTACGCTTCGTCCTCTCTCCCTTTCTCTCTCTCTCTCTCTCTCTCTCTCTCAGTTTCTCTTTCCCTATTCGAAGGACGAACCACGCCGTGGTTTTAATTACGCGGATGAAAGTGCACACGCTGACGCGCGTCCTTCCTCTATCGTCGCTCGCTCGACTCGCCTTTTAAATGGAGCAACGCGTGACACACATGTGCTTGAGATGTTTCTTCACCGCGTGGAAAAAAAGCCGGTTGGAAATGGCGTTTATCGGAGGCTGTCTTTCAGCGGGATTAAGTCACCTCTTTTTTTTTTTTCTTTTTTTTTTTCCTTTTTTGTGGAAGTTGGGCGTTATTGGAGGAGCGTGGATTTTAATGCGTTTGTTGGATAGAAGGTGTGCGAAGCACGCTCGTTGCAACGTTTAATAGGCGAGATGAAAACTCTGCTCGAGTCTTACTTGTTTGAATTATTTTTTCACGAAGATGCGTTTTGTATTTGCATAAAAATATTAAACGATATTAAACATTCATTTTCGAGTGGAAATGGTGGATTATAAAATTAAGGTTTCATTTTATTTTATTTTTTTTTTTTTCATCGACAAACAAATGATACGAACGGTAATATAATAATTGAGTCGCCCGAATACACCGTGGAAATTAATTTCGTATTATTTACGCGAATGTATTCTCGCGCGTCATAAACAACACGAATAAATTACACAGTGGAGAAAAATCGAACGCAGACGAATCGCGCGTCCGGACGTAGAATAAAAAAGCGAAGTTTGTTCAAAAATATAATTTCCCGTTTCAGTTATTTTGCCAATTTTATAATATAAATTCCCTTCGATACACGAAACGAAATATAAATAGACGGACGAACGCGTTTGCTCACCTACTTTTCCGTCTTTCAAATCATCGAGCCCGCCCCGCAATAAACTCATTGCCCGTAAACAATGTCCATTGTAGTTATAATCCGACGATGAATAAAACATTGCCCAGCGATTCAAGACTGTTTAACCAGAGACGGGATTTAATGGAATATTAATTAACAGAGTCGTCGATTCGAACAGCCACGCTCGTTCCAATATTCCATTTTCGACGGTAACGCGGCTCGACGAAACGGGAACGGGAAACACGCTCGTATTTTTCCCAAGCCAGATATTTATTCGAGCCATTGGGAACGGTCGCCATTATCGCCCAACTTGGACCGTAAAACCGAAGCGCGGTTATTGTCGCGGTTCTCGCGCAAAAACCCGGCTGAGAATTCCTGTCGATTAACCTGTTAACCCGGTGCACGCTTCTTGCATTCGGGCGGGTATTCTTCAGGAAACTACCCTGCCCCCTGTTCATAACGGGCCGTTTCCCTATTATCTCGATAACCATCGTTAAGACGCGGAGAAGAACTCTCCTTCAAACCCTCGGCTCTAAAAACAAGGAAGAACCCACAAGTACCTAGAATGTAATTCCTTTCGACCCAGTTCGGATCCGAGTCTTCTTGCTGTCTCTCTTGCAACAGCCACCCTCCCGCGCGTGTAAAACCCACGGCGAGCAAACAGGCTCCGGCCGCTCGTTTAAGCAAAGAGGCAGGCCGGCCGGCCGGGAGCAGTTTCCGCGAAAACTTCGTCGATCCCTTCGTCTTTAAAGACGAGGACGTTGCCCCGGGGTGCTCGCGAGAAGGGGTTTGGCACCACTGGCATAGATGCATAAACGAGCAGCAGGCACGCACGCACGCACGCACGCACACGGGCCGCGGGACACACGCGTGTCGAACGGAACGGAGACGAGCGTACCTACATTACATGCAAATAAATATGCCATGCGATGTGGCGCGCGGGAGAAGAGGAGGGGGAGGGGGGGAGTGGGTTCTGAGGGAGCGCGGGATCCGCACAGGGTGCAACAATAGGCCCTCACCAGGTTGCCATGGTAACACCATCAATCCCTTAGCAACAGCTTGAGATCTTAAAGCCGAGGATTCGCTGCGACTCGCGCGGATCATTTAATGACACGCAGATCGCTGCCGCGGTGTAAGACGTTTCCGTGCGTTCTGGATGATCGAGATTTCGCGGATTTTTCGAGGATCTTCGGCATTGGTTTCGAAGGTGTAACGGTGGAAATTGCAAGTAGAGAACTTGCGGTGGTGGCAGTGTTATCGAACGGATCAGAGGTGGATGTCTGATCAGAATTTATATACAGGGCAAAATAGAGAAAAGGATCCGGAAGGTAGACACTCGACGAGACATGGAAAGAAGTTGTAACAAACACGGGTCGAGAGATTAATAGTTCTAATGTTACGAACAACTTTCTTTACTTTTCTGATTACAGAAGGTTCCTCCTTTCGTTTCTCTTTCAAAGCATTTAAATCGAAACAGAAAGATCGTTTATTACTTTGAAAGTTTATTAGTCTCTTCGATCCAATACTATCTAACCTGGAAGTTATAAATCCTTTTTTTCTGTTCACTCTGTGTATGCACAGTTATATTAGAATAAAAATTGAGAAATTTCTAGGGACTATGGGGTTTGGATATAATTGATTGATCGTGGATTGTTCGTGCAAGTTTTATGGAATACTTGGCAAATTGTAGAGGCAATAGGGTTTAGATTCTTTCTTGTAATTAGTATACTGTAAACAAATTTATAGTTTTACCGGAATTAATAAAATTGAAAGGATTTGGACGAGTTCTGTGATTAATGTAATTAAATTATTCATGCAAATTTATAAAATCCTTACGGAACTAGAAAAATTGCAATGGGTTTTAGGGTAGGTTCTGTAATTGATGTAATTAGTAAAGATATTTAGTTTTATTAGAATCGGTAAAAACATAGAGTCTCATATCAAATCATCAGATTCGTTTCGTTTTTCATTTCACAATATGCTAATTTACTATATTCTTCGTATCGTGGAATGCACGACACAAATCTGCATTCTTGTTAAGTGTTTTAACCCGTTAATTAATGAATTAATTACTCACGCAGAATAAACAATTCTCTAGCGAACTTTCTTTTCAGAAACTCATCACCTTTGATAGAGTTCCTCTGTCGGTCGTTTAAATTTCAAGAGCGGTAGGTGGGATCTAGAAGAGCGATTCGAGCATTCTATATAAAACGAGACGCAGACTTTGATCATGCCGGGTCGCGTTATCAAATTTCCATGCTTCCGTCCTGATCCACCGTTCGTTTTTTTTTTTTTTTTTCTGTGGCTATCGCGTCGAGACGTGACGAAATATGTTTTCCACTGCTTTCTAGCCTCGTACGTGACGAAGATAACGATTCGCCCGGAACGAAACAAAAAAACTTTGAAAAAGACTGATCCTGAGATAATCGCGATTCAATTATCATTCAACGAACTTGGAAGATCCCACGTCGTATTACGTGGGGCAGAAAAATTTTATTGAGGAATGATCTAAAATATTTATAAAAATCTATGTATCCCCACACACTCACACACACATATACACATACACACAAACAGTAGAACTTTTTTAATTATTTACATAAATTAGGACTTACTGACCAACAGTAACTATATTGAAAAAAATGTGAAATGAAACTGGAAAATAATAATGCAGAAAGGGAAATAGAAACGAATAAAACTCGGATGCTATCTCGCGGACACTAATCATTCAGAAGCTAGATACCTAGCAGTAATTTATCATAATATTCTGAATGTTTCTCTTCGAAATTCATTTAAAAGAATTTTTCTTCCCTCAAATTCACTCATTTATACAATAATTATACAAAATTCATTTGTACAAAATACAATTATACAAAATACAATTATACAAAATACATTTATACAAAATACAATTATACAAAATACATTTATACAAAATACAATTATACAAAATACAATTATACAAAATACAATTATACAAAATACATTTATACAAAATACATTTATACAAAATACAATTATACAAAATACATTTATACAAAAATTACATTTTTGAGATGCGTAACGTACACGGGCAAAAATTGCGGAGCGCGCGGAAAGTGCAAACAATTAGTAGCAAAAATAAAATAAAAGTGAACGAGCGAAATTGGATCCTGCGACTATTTCAAGGAAACAAAAGAAGCTCCCTTATCCTTCTTTGATCCCGCTTCTCGATCGAAAGCGTGCAGGTTGTTTCCCTTGAAAACGACGCGACTCATCCGTCGCCGGAATTACGTATTTATCGCGCGAAATTTCGGGCAGCTTCCTCTCGCGGACGGATTTCACGCGGCTCGTGAGAGAAGCGAGAGCTTCGTTGCTGACGGTCGAGAGCCGGATGCGCCGCTTTTATCAGATTTCACGTTGATGGCAGACGCGCCTTCTTTGAGGCCGTGGAACTTCCCCTCTCCCATCCCCCGTCGGTTAATTAACCATAGCCAAGGAGAAAGGGAAACCTGTCCGTCAAGCCTGCAACTCTTTTTTCCCATTTATTTTCCTTCACTCGGTTTTATGTTAATTTAATTAACGTCGCTGCTCCGCCGTGATTAATTGCGAGCAGAAAGCATTGGATTTGGTTGTTGTTGATGGATTTCTCGCGATGGGCCGCGTAAATTGAATAGATTATCTTCTTGGAGTTTTTCCCCCGTTTCGGTGTATTCGCAGAAATTTTCAGAGGATTTGGAATTTCTATATTGTTTGCAAGAATATTGATACAGTTGGTAGATTACGCCAATACGAATGTGGTAGATTCGGAATTCTTTTCTTGCGTTGTCTACGGTGTTTCGAAAAATTTTCTGGAATTCAGAGTCTTATTATTTAGCTGAGAGAAGTGAAATGTGGTAAAAAGTGAGGATCAAGTAGATTTTAACATTCGTGGTATTACGAGGATATTATAATCTACTTATTATTTTAATGTCGAGCGCCACGATTTATCGCCAAAACAATAATATTGATAATTTTCAACGTTGGTTGAGCGAAAGATATCCATGATACTTTTCATATTATTAATAGAAAAAGTTCGAGCATCCTACGCAAATGTGTTGTGGAAAAAATTTCAAAGCAGTAGTGATAGAGTATAATTTCTCATCCTCCTTCGAAAACCTCAAAGTAGTAGCTCCCTCTCAAAATATGTCCTTCTTCTCTAACATTTTCCAACTCTTCGTCCGTTTCACGCGTTCCACGTCCCGTTTCAGTATCCCGTTCGATAGAATCGGTTTAGGGATCGCTTATTAGAGCATTCCCGTGTCAGAGCCGACTGTTGGACGGCCGTGACGGCGAGATAGGAAGCCGTAACCAGAAACCCGTAGCCTCTTAGTCAATGGGTCGATACTCTGAATGCACGAGTGCATTCGGCGCCTGGTTATGCATCGGTGATAGTCTCGAATTCAATTCAGCCTAATACCATCTTACTGTCCTCGCAACGGTCCTCTACAAATCGACGGACCACCGTCGCATTCAATGAATTCGGATCAACGTCACTCTACCTTTACACGCCATAGACGAACGGACGTCACGCTTTCCTTTCTGCTCAACGTTTACGAATACTCGTCGCGAAACTTGGCTAGAATCTACGTCCTCTGCATTAGTATTCCGAGGAAAATTAGAGGTTGTATGTAAATCTTATATAAAGAGATGACGTGTTATATAATGTGGAAATAATATTATATAATACATAATAATAATAATAATAATAATAATAATAATAATAATAATAATAATAATAATAATATATTCTAATATATTATTTATTATATATTTAATTTATATTATATTATATTTTTAATATAATATAAATGATATTACATATTTTATTTATTATACAATATATTTTATATATTATTCATAATTATTATTATAATATATTATTTATTATATATTTAATTTATATTATATTATATTTTATAATATAATATAAATGATATTACATATTTTATTTATTATACAATATATTATTCATAATTATTATTATAATATATTATTTATTACACACTCAATTTATATTATATATTTTTAATATAATATAAATGATATTATATATTTTATTTATTATACCATATATTATTCATAATTATTGTTATAATATATTATTTATTATACATTTAATTTATATATTTTTAATATAATGTAAATTATATTATATATTTTATTTATTATACGATATATTATTCATAATAATTATTATAATATATTATTTATTATACATTTAATTTATATATTTTTAATATAATATAAATTATATTATATATTTTATTTATTACATAATATATTATTTATAATTATTATTGTAATATATTATTATTATTATTGTTATACAATATAATATATTGTAGTTACAATTATAGGTGTATCATAGAAACAATACTTGTAAATTTTGATTAATATCATTATTTTATTTTACAAGCTAATATCACTTCTCACTGTAAAATTTATTGGTCACCAACGAATTTTCTAACGCTTTCACAGCGAAATTTTCCATATCGATACTTCCGGTTCGCGATCTTCCGCCTTTCACCTTCAACCCCACTTGAAAACACCGCCACAGAACTGCATAACACAAGTCTCCTCCGGCGATTCCCAAACACCACCTGAGCCCCCTTCTTGAAAACGTCTGACCTACCCACACTTCACCTCCTTTTCAGTTCGCTTTTCATTCGCGCCAAAAAGGAAAAAAGAAGCTCGTCAGCGCGGAAGCTAACTTATCCTCCGTGTTGTTGGTCTACGGTTTTGTCTCGACTTGGAAATTGGCAGAACGTTTCGCGGCACCGTGGATCGGGCATTGATTAATGGCGCGCCTGTTGCAGTCCTAATGCAATTTGCTTTGCACTGCGTATGTATGTGTATATATATATATATATATATATATATATATATATATATATTATATATATATATATATGTGTGTATATATATATATATATTCAGGGAGCATGTGTTTGCATTTTCGTGTAGAGGGATGAAGAGCGTGCGGACCAAACGCACGCGCGCGCACACATGTATACACGGTGCGGATGGAGGAGGAGACGATGAAAACGGGAGGGTGCATCGGCGGTCTAGCGGTATTTGCAGCGAAGTGACAAAGCCGTGACAAGAGTGACACGGTGGCATGGAACGGACGACAACTAATTAATCATCCTGCGGAACTGGACATCGCGTTCGGCGCACGTAGGAGCCGCTGCAATGAATGCACCGGCATGCACCTCGCGTCCTTTCCACTCGGACACGTGTGTCCAACCGACGCACACCAGCGCGCCACGTTCCCGCTTGCAAATTGCGCGGTTCGCCGACCGTTCTCCTCTCGTCTTCCTCTATCTCTCTCTCTCTCTCTCTCTCTCTCTCTCTCTCTCTCTCTGTCTTTTCTTCGGCGTTCTCTTTCTCTGTCCAGCGACTGTTCTGTTTCTGTCCCCAGTGTCCTCTCGTCTTTCGTCGATCTAGCGCGACAAGTCTGTCTCTGTTCGCCGTCGAACACCCTCGAACACCGATCCCCGTTGTTGGATTTGCCTATCGGCACTGTTGCAGCTACCATACTCCCTACGATCCTTCGCTGCACCCTCGTGGAGGCTGATTGTGAGTCGACGTCACGCTTACCGTCCGGTACCGCGCGGCTCCGTCGGCCAGCAAGGCCGATTGTTTCGATAGAGGGCCATCTCGCGCATCCACGCATTAATTACTACGCGTAAGTGGTGGAAATTAGTGGGTAGCGGTGTAATGGATGGTCGTCTCTCTCCGAGTGGCCTACAAGTTCCGAGAGGGTGGCCGAGGATTCTGTGATTTCGAGGACGAGTTTCGGGAGGGGTTTTCTTTGCCTCCGATTCAACATGAATAATTTTGCTTTGCGAAATTTAGAAAATCACGCGTGTACGTTCTACGGAGATAAAAGTGATTCTGCAGATATTGCAGGATGCACGCTTTTGTCGAACAGTTCATTCGCATTTATTTTAAAGAGAAAGATAATTACAAAATTTCAAACATTCATATTTGTTATATATATATATATATATATATATATATATATATATTAATTATATTTATTAATTTAAAGAATAAGGTAATTATAAAATTGCAAACATATTCATATTTGTTACACATGTATATTAATTATATTTATTAATTTAAAGAAAAATATAAGCTATTATAAAGAAGTACCACATTTTTGCAAAAATGTAGTGGTGTAAGAATAAGTCGTAACATTCCAGAATTGTTTCAAATTACACAAGCTGTACAGTTCTACAAAACACACGCAGTTTAGCCACGACTCATCTAGTATTATGTTCAATCTAGTATTATGTTAAAATCGAAAACGACAGACGTAACACAGAGAAAGAGAAACACCATTGTCACGATGGATCTATCTTTCAAAAAATTTTCTTTATTTTTTCTTTTTTTCTTTTTTCAAAGAAATCACATTTCATCTCTACCTTCTATTTAACCATTCGCCTCTTCAATCATAACTCGCGTCTCTCGTTTTTCCTTAACGATCCCCGTCCCCGCTGCCTGTCTGTCAATTTACTCAAAGCCAGTATCCTCGAACGAACGTAAGGAACACGGTGAAAAGCTGTCGGTTTGAAATAGAGGATCCAATTTCTCCTAAAGGGGAGGAGGCTCTGTCGAACGTTCGCCGATCGAGTTCGATCGGCGGACGAGACGGTCCGAGCCCCGAATAAATATCGTAGCAGCCCCGGGAATCAGATCGACTCCGATAGAAACAGAGAGAAGCATCCATGTGTCTTCGGCAATTTCGTTAAACTATTGAAGTCAAGTGCCCCCCGGAGTGCAGCCCCTCCGGTTACGGTTTTCCTCGGGATCGGAACGGTTTCATCGTTTCTGCTTGCTCCTCGTGCTCCTCGTTTCTGCTTGCCAGTCGTCTCTCAACGAGACGATAAGCTCTTCTTCCAGCTCGAACGTACGCAATACTCAACCTTCGTCAGTTTTACTCGTACTCGAGTTATACTCTTCCTTTAGAGGGTAGACAACCTCATCTGCTCCTCCCTATTCCTTACTCTTTCTTTCTTTTTCTCCTCTCGTTCCCTTCTCTGTTTGCCCCTCTCTCGTTCTCCTTTCTCGTTCATTTTCCCGGGCCATTAGTAACGAAGGAAGACATCAGCTTCCACTCACTGATTACCGTCGCGGAATTTGCATAACACACGAGTCGCAGCTCGCACGACAGGGGCATTTACATTTTATTCGAATCGCGGTAATCGATCGAATCGACCGGTCCTTTCTGCGACGAAACGGCGGGGGAGGGACCCAGAGCCAGAGCCAGAACCAGAAGCAACGCCGCAACCGGAGGGGCGTTTGGCTGCTTTAAATAAAAATAAAGTGATCATGGATGCGGCCCGGATGGACGCATTAGCGATTGGGGAAAGGCTGCGAGTTAGTTTTAACGAGCTCGCCTCGAAACTTCTCTATTATCCGCCTTCCTCTTCCCGTCTGTCGTCCCTTTTCCCTCCCCCTTTTATGATCCTTCTTTTTTTTTTCCACCTGCACATCCGCGTTGTGTGTCTTTCCCCTTTTTGCTCAGGGTGGCTCTGGGATTCGATGGGAGTTAATTAGGAATCGAGGAACCAATCGTTTGTCGATCCATGTGTAATTTTCCCGTGATAGATTCGGAGTGCTCGATCAGCGTGCTTCGGTGAAAGTATTTTTTATTTTCTCACCGAGATTTCTGCTGTGAATCTGTAAAGATTCGACAACTTTGAGTTATAATATATCAAGTTACACTCATTCTTAACCGTTTAAACTGAAGATTAATAAATGCAAATTATACGTAATGCTTGCGACGGGTTGTAACAACTAACGTTTACTGAAAAGTGAGAAGGAAATCGTAAGGCGAGGGATCAAGAAAGTAAAAATGCGAATAAAATAATGTACGTTATATTTAATAGAACAATTAATTTTTTATTAACCGCCAAGAACCATATGACGGTATAATATATACTAACGCTGAGATCCGGGTGACTTGTTACTGTATAATATCATCATGGTATTGAGACTTTATACGTGTCACAAGAAAGTAACAGTGTATAAAGAAAATAGAAGAAAAATTCCATTTAACGCGGAACCAAGAAATTATATAATTTGTATAGAGATGAAGAAAGTAGTTTCATATCTCGACGAGAAATCTTTATTTCTGAATGTTCACGTCTGTACTCCTCAAAACAATTTGAACACCACCGAGAAATCTTCAGAATCATCAGAACAGAACAGTCTCCTCCCCCCTCAAAACCAATCATAAATTCACCAATTTCACCTTTCGTATTTCCAAACGACAGGAGCTCATCGTCTCTTCGCACACGAAGCGGCGTGGAGGGGGCGGGAAAAAGTGCATCGAAACGACCGGCAATTTCGAAAGGACGCTCCGAGCCGGAGCTCATGTATTTTCTGGATAATAATTTCGTCCGGAGTTCGCCCCCTCTTCTATTACCGACCACAAATTACCGCGCCGCGGCGGCAGTAGTTTTGATATACAGCCCGTACTCCTCCGCGATCAAGCGCGATTTATACGGTGCAACAATAACGTTTACCCTCGATACCGGTCCCCCGTGTATTTCACTCGGGGACAGTTTTACCGTCGCCCAGGCGCAACCAGTGCGAATCCATAACCGCGTTTTATACACTTTATCTGCATTAGCAGTCGCGCCGCTGTTCACCTCCCCTCCCCCCTCGATTATATTTATTACACGCGATACAATTTTTTATTTTATTTCGTTTGCGTGACGAGCGTTCGCGATTCGGCGAGAGCGAGCACACCGGCGAGAAGGGCAAAGCCTCGTTTCAACGAGAGAAACCTGACTTTCTGAAAGATTTTCATCTCAGACGTTTACGTTCCCCATAAAGCGAGAGAAGGAAACGCATAAAGATAATAGTTCCGCGTTATCGTGCTGGTTGCAGCTGGAGATTGTTTGTTGTACCTCATCGTTGTAGTTTTAACGGGAGGGATTCGCCGTGCCGCAGATATGTAATTTCAATGAAATTTTTATATGGTCGAGGAAATGTAAAGAGCTTGCACAATAGTAACGCCAAAAACTGTGGAAACGTAGATATTCTTTTTTACATACGTTTATTTAAGTATGTTACACGAGTGCAATATCTATCACATGTATAATAATTATAAATAATTTTTGTACAAAGAGTTTTCTTCGCACTAATAAATTCCACTCGGTGCGAAAAACCTTCCTGGCAATCGCTCCAATTGCACAGATCTCACTAGGAATCAGTAACTCTACCAATCGAGTTGCGAACCGCTTCGATTCCCTGTAACCGGACGTCTCGGTGTCAATTGCCCCACTTAAAAAAAAAAAAAAAATAAGAAAAAATAAGAAAGGAAGAAAAAAAAAAAAGAAAGAAGAGAAACGAAAACCATCCCCCGATCAGGTGCATCGGAGACGCAGAGGTCTATCCCCGGCGCTGTTCTCAAGTATCGTCGCGGTGCACGGCCGCGCATAATTCTGCCGCATTTCGATAATAATCGTAATTGAAGCATTTAATGCCCGGTGGCGTCGATATTCCAATAATTCACCGGGCTCCCTGTCACGATGCGCAATGGTGTGAGGTGTAAGGATCCCTCCCCGGCTCGATTCCCGTGGGATCCGGTCCTTCTCGGTTCCACGGCAATGCATCACTCTGTCCGCAGCCCCGTAACTCACCGCGGCGCTCGCACACGCGTGCCCGCGCCGACAGCGCGCACGCAACACACCACGCTGGACGCGCACCGGTGGTCAATAAACGCGCACACTCGCGCGGCGGAGCGTTCGCACGTGTGGGTGCGCGTGCACACGACGCGACACATAGCGATGGAAAGACGGGGTCGAACAGATATATGGCCCGAAGTGAACGACGTATCTAATCTAACCCTTCTGGACAAGATACTCCGTGATGCTGGGCCAACGCGAGGAGGGTTGGCTCGACCGTGCGTTAACTGTAACCCCCTCCTTCCCACCCTTCCCACCCTCTCGCCGCCCCTCGACCGGGCCAAGTGTAATCTAAAATTACAAGAATCCACTGGCCAGCCGGTGGGAGGGCCATTTGTCAACCCGCCGGACAATTGCTATCGACACTTTTCCAACGATCGTGCGCGTGTAACTTTTCGCGATGTTGACGCATCGTTCGTGTCGTTTTAGAGCAAAGGAGGACATTCTTTCGCTTCGGTCAGAAAGGGACATTTACCGTGGTTAATTTGAAAGAGCGGGGGAGGATCTTGTTGCTTACGTTTCTGAATTAGGAAATCTTTTTTTTTAACCAAGTTCTCTGTTAGATTGAAGAATCCGATCTTACGTACATCGAGATTTTCCTTTAAAATATTCGCGAGATTAGAAACGTTTGCGTAAGAGGGTGAAAGAAGATTCTGAGAATATAGAGAAATTTTAGATCGTTTTATTGTATTTTAATGTAAAGTTGATGAGTTGAAAGGAAACTCGATAATGTGAAAAGGTTGAAAGTACCGCTAAAAGCTTCAACTCATTCTTTTCCAATTCGTCGATCGTTACCGTCGCACAAGCGATCCCCCCTCTGCCCACCCTAAATCGAAACTAAAAACTTCCCGACAAACAAACAAAACTGCCCATAAATCCACTCGTCAATCAGAATTACCATCAAACCCATCCCCTTGTACACCTTTCTGAAACTTCGAAACCGACGACGGGAACCCTTTCCCCATCGAGACGTCACGAGCCACTCCGCCGTTCCATTCATCAACTCCGCAGCGTAAACTTCGAACGTCGAAGAAGCGAAACGTGGCAAAAAGCGTGGACGTGTCGGCGAAAGCTTCGCCGGTGACTCATCCTCTCGCGCGACGTTTGCAAAGTTACGATCCTCTCGCGGCTGCCGAGAGATATTCATCTCTCCATCGAGACTCGGGCTAATAACTCGAGCGCGCGATGGTTCACCGAGCAGAAAGAAGCGAAACCTGCCCCTTTGAACTTCCTTTCTCGCCTCTCTTCCCTCGTTCTCTGCTTCTCTCTCTCTCTCTCTCTCTTTCTTTCCGTCTGTCCTCTTCGCGTTTTCTGCGACACAGTGTACTCGCGAGGCAGGGGGCCATCAAGGCGAGAACGCACAATCGCGCGGCGGGTGGTCAACTGAAGGAAGAAAGTGATCGGAGAAGTAGCAAAGGGGCCGCGGCTGGCTCGTTACGAAAGCTCTGGACGGGCTCTGTTTCGCCTGCGTTGTCGTTTAGCACTCGTAAAAGTGAAACGATCATCGGCAACTGGAGTAACGAGCCCTGAAACACGGGCGTGACGATCAGATGCCGTCGAGCGATAATGCCCGCATCGCGGCATCTGCCAGTCGTTTGCCTCGTCACGTTGTGGGGTGTACAGTGTTCGATTGCTGCGAACTTGTGCGATCGGAAAGTTCGAAAAATCGACCGTAGCTGCTTCCAAGCGTGCGATCGCGATATTATTTGCAATTAATTTTTAATACTGTCTTGAAGTTAAGATCTTCCTCTGCGTGATTTTCATTGGAAATCGTCGGAAAGTATTAAAAAGCGGCGCAGCTAGACCGATCGAGTACTCCTCTGTGCGCGTCGTTTGCGATGTCGATCTCGATCCTGATAAGATCGCGCTACCGCCACACCAGGGAACGCGTGAAAATGTAACAGAGGATACCTCGTGACTATAACTGTCGGCAGTTACCTTTCTTTCTCCTCGGTTCCCTGCTGGTTTGACCTATTTTTCAGGGGTTGAATGACTCTCAACGAGGATTCAAGAGTGTGTGTAGATTGTCAGGGGTGCCTGAGTTTTATTGGCGTGGAAGAAAGTCAATTTATTATCGTTATATTCGTCCGTGGGGAGGTTTGACGTGTGAAAATGCACACAGCGCCGAGAATATGGAAAAATATATGAAACAGAGTGTCATTTAATTTCTATTCCGTTTCATTACGTTCGTAAACATTTTGGGATAATTTTGATAACTATATATGAATCTTTTTTAATTGTTCAAAACCATACTGCTCGTTCGGTAGCTTTCTACTCACTGTAGTGTTTTTAATATCTCATTACTAATACTTACTTACTGATATACCGACTGTACAATTTTTAACAGGGTCCTTCCACATTTTCCAATTTATTGCAAATTATTCGCTAACCGTAGGCCACTGTTTAACGAAGAAAAATCCACGGGCCGTCGACCGATAACGAACGACGTTACGCATTCCCGGTTTAATCCATCATCATCGGTGGAAATCGAAGCACGCGGCTCGAGGCGATAACCGGTCCGGGGCAACGGGCAGAGAGGATCGCGCCGCGCCACCGATAGTTCATTAAAATATCCATGAATACGTAATTGTCGACACGGTCATCGGCAACGAACGCATCGGATAAATCGACACGCGTTCGCGCGCGCCAATCGCGAGTGATGCAACGATAAATTCGAACAGGTTCGCACGATCAACCCGAACAGCCGCCGCCACCACCCTCCCCCCACCCCACCCTGGGACGAAAATATTCTATTTCGCTTCCGGTGACCGCGCCATTAAAATCCTCCTTGATTACTTATCAATTTATTCACGGTGGTGCCTATATAACCCGGTGACTCGTCCCTCGAGGCCTCTCGAATCGTTTCAATTTTCACCGGTTATCCTCCCCCACCCCCTCTCGACCCTGGCTGCAAATTGTCTTAACATCCTGCCGTTAATAACACCGTGCACGCGCGACACGCGAAACGATCGTGCAATATGGCGGACAATTTTCCACGGCGTACGGGCTCGAAACGAAATCGAGTGAGAGAATAGGAGGCGCGTTAGTCACGGGCCATTTTGCCACCAGCCGTGACCTGTACGCGTACCCGCGTACGTTGCCTTTATTTTCCAAGCGTTAATTCACTTCGAACGGTGTTGTCGGTCGTCGTTGTCGTTCTCTCACCAGCAGAAGGAAGTCGAACCCCACGAACGTCCGTCCCTTTCTTTCCTCGTTTCTATTTTCCTCTTTCTCTTTCTTCTTTCCTCTTCCCCTTCTGTCCCTCTCGTTCACCGTTTGCGAACGCTTTAAAATCCGGCCTGGTTCGCGACGGTCCGGTCACGTGCTTGTCACAGGGGTGCATCATAATGCGTCCCGTCGCCGTGCGCTGTTTCGCCGGTGCTGATGCTCGGTTCTTCGTGCATCGAGATGCATATGTAATTAACGGGAAGCATTAACGGGAATTAACAGGCGGCTTAACGGCGCGGAAAAGTAACGTGGGAGCTGCAGTAACGTGGACGGGACTTGAAATTTTGTTAAGTATATAGTGCATTTGCGTTGTGGTGGGACACGGATGAATGTCGCCATCCTATGTTTTATTAGGTTAACTGTTGGTATTGTAAATATATATATTAGGCAGCGGCAGACAAAAGAACAGAGAAAGAACAGAGAAAGAATAGAACAGAGAAAGTGAAGAAAGAAATGTATCAGTCGTGTGTTGCGTGGGTAGAGAGCACAGTCACGTGTAAAAAGTCTAAAGAGTATATAATAATTTATTTAGAATAGTGTAATAAGTGTGTATTTTATATGAATATTATAATAAAATAATACATATTATAATATATTTTATTATATATTATTATATATTATATATTATATATTATATATTATATTATTATATTATAATATAAATAAATTATTATATACTCTTTAGACTCTTTACACATATATATATAATTATAAAAAATATTATAATAGAGGACTAATAATATACTACAGATAGATGGTAATAAAGTGATTTGTACTAGATTAGTGAATCTTACAAGGTTGCATAAAGTAATTTCTACGTTCAATCCAATAGTGATTTATTCATGCTTAAGAGCGAAAAGGGATATCAACAAAATTGTTGATTGTCCCTTTTCGCGAAGTTTGTCCCGTTTTTGTTCTTTCTGGGAGATCCTCGTGTCTTAGAATTTTTGTAATACTTATTGTAGATATTGTCTATTGATTATTGCGGTACAAGATAAAATAATTGGAGAAGCATTATGTTTATAAATATTCAAATATTACTACTGTGTGCAACGTCACATATGATTCAAATGATGTTGAAACGTAATTAAGAGACTAATAAAAGAAGAATATTTAAATATCACATAATTTGCAATCGGTAATACTCAATCTAACGGATTGAAATGCTAACGATGAAAGTGAAAACTTCATTCATCGCGGACAACAAGAAATTAGCAATTAGAACGGCAATCATTCATTAAGAGTGCAATCTCGCGCCAGATGCGTGACTCGATATTATAAAACAGGAAATTAATTGATCCGCAAGTGGTTTGACGAGTCTCTGCGTTTGATAGTTGAACTATTAACCTGCATGCTAGATAAAAATTAATAATCTGTCTTCTGTATCCCGGTCTCTCTGTTCCATCTAAAATCGAGTATAGTTATTATTTCTAAATTAAACGGCGCGCGAGTCGACATCAACATCCACAAATTGATCCGTTTTTGTCGATCGTGCCACTGTAATCTATCTAAAATGCACAATTCCATTTGTAGGAACATCGAAATCGGCTCGAAACGATGTTCCAAATGTGTTCGAGAAGGAGAAAATTGAATGGTCAATTTGAACGTGGTTACCTTCAAGTTGAAATTACTCCAGGTAGAAATGATCGGTCCAATTAAGCAGACGGTGTAACGGAAACGTGGCGACAATTAAAGATAGTCTTGCGTATAATCGGCAACATTATAGACTCGGTTAATACCGTGGAATGATAAAATCTACAAGGTAAAGATATTTTGACAAAGTAGTGAATCTTCAGTTAAGTGGCGTTTTAGAAAGCAGTAACATATCGTAAAATATCGACGATAAATTTCTCCACGCTTTGGAAAAAAAAAAGAAAGTAGTATCGTATTAATTATTGTTAGAAGATAGCAAGCTAGGATTGTGAAACAAGATTGTGACACGTGAAACTTGAAGATATGAAATTCGCTCGGAGATGTTAATTAGGCGAATATTAACTGATATCAACAAGTTTCAAATTATCTCGTGGCTGTGTATTTTTTTTTTTTATTAATAGACGTTTATTTTGTGCCAGTATATACAGTATTTACATATTTACAAAGGCATAACGAATAAAAGCTTATCGGCTTGAAGTGTTCTTAGATTAAAAGCTCCAGCCCTGGAGCACGCGCAATCTTAAGATAAAAATTTGCTACATTGCACTATGTTAACAGTAAGCAATCGTTTTTGCCTTAACTATGAGGGTTATGTTTTTGTCGTGGCTGTGTATCTCCCTTAGGAAGTCAATCTTTATATAAAAATTTACCGAAGAATTTAAACAATCGTTAATTATATCAAAGAGTCTTAATATTCAATGAACTTATCTTTAACACTTGATATTAATTTTTTAATGAAAGATACTTCATATATCTTATCTATTATCAAGTATCTTATATTTCGTATCGTCAATTCATATTTCACTTTTATACCTTTCATTCCTTTTACTCCTTAGAATCTGCCCTTTTTTAAAAATAGTTTCAATGTTACTATCAATTTTTTACTAGACGCATTTTCTACATTTTCTATCCTTAGGACAAGGAAATACTAACAGATTTCTCACAAACGAAATTTCCTGCAAGAATCCCGCAAAATGAATTTCACGATATGGAATATAAAGTACTCAATATGGCATTAAAAGTTCTTACCTCTCATTCCACTCTGTATCCATTCTCCACATTCTCGGTAAGAACCCTTCTCTTTTAAAAAAGAGAAAAAAATCGCTCTAATTGCAGGCGATCGTCGCATCGTCTGAAAAGAGCGCGGAAACAGCGGGGGATGGTCGGTTCAAAGGCGTGAAACCAAAGCTATCGGTGAAATGATCAAAATAATCGAACGTAGACGAAGGAAGTGTCGCGAGTACACGGTAAAGTGAATCTCATTAGCGATGCCTTGATGCATAGCACGACTGCGGAGGGCATCGCTTTGATGTCGAACGAGCTGCCGCCCCCTGAGGGCTATACCGCGCGAGGGCATTATTGTTATCACGAGACGAGGCTGTTTCTAATTATCGGAAAGGAACCGGAAGTCGCAGCCTGCGATGCCGTCCTCCGCTGGCAGAGGAACGTTATTCGCATTACTTTAAGGGCGAACAATTCGCGAATAGTCCTCGCGCGACCATTTTGTGTCCAATCTGTGTATTTACCAATCTAAAATTACAAGAATATTTGTTAATAAATATTCGCTAATGTTTTCTATTTCTCACATATCCGAAAAGCAGATTTAACGGGTTGTCAACAACTGTAATTTGTATCAAATGAAATGAAAGTGGTTGGAAACAGAAGAAGTACAATAAAGAACAGATTCGTGTAAAATTGTGTAAACATTTAAACTCTTGAGTCAGAACTTGCACTCTCTAGAGGAAATTACTCCCAAACTGTTGGTGTTTGTTTCGAGGACACCAGTGAGGATGCACCTTAAGGAAAATAAAGGGAAAAAAAGAGAGTCGAAGGAGTTTTGCTTTTGATTGACTTTGATGTCGACGACCCATCTGTTTTTTCGAATCCCTTTGACGAATGACGCTCCTAGACCATGCATTCCTCGGCCCCCTTTCATTAATCATGTCGACGCCGTTGCATGATCGGTGTTAAGTGCGTCGTTGCACGTCACAGGACGATCGCAGTTTGTTTGCCTTTCATTAATATTCGATTTCGATGCGACGATGGAAACTGAATTTATTTCATGGATTGAACAAAGGGAATAGTATTTTAAAGGATGTGATTAACTCGGAAGTTAAACTCAGATTTGAAAAGGAAGTTTCTGGTACGAGTTTTAGGAAATATTTTTCTTTCATTCTGCGATACATTCTTTTAATTTAAAGCGCTGAGAATTATATTGTTGCTTTCGCTGGAGATTAAAGTACTTAAGTCATCAGCTAAGATACTTTTTTTTTTTTTTTTTTTTTTTTT
>NW_025110414.1:91551-104331 GCF_011392965.1 Frieseomelitta varia | reverse complement strand
TTTTTTTTACGTGGAGGAAATCTTGCATAAGACACCCAGCCCGTGTTTCCGACCTGGGTAGTGTCGGATTCCTACCGACTAAAACCTCCACGGTGTCCTTCATCGTGGACGTTTTTTCGAGGCTGCGGGACCAAGATATTCTCCGCTGTCTCTTTTCTAATTGCCTTGCTGCTTCTTGTCTCTTTTTAATTTCCTTCCTTTCTGGGCTAAGATACTATAAAAGAAATTATAAAAATACTTCCTTATAGTTATCACAATGGTATTGCAACATGAAAATTATCTTAAAAGTATCGATCGTATCTGATCTCGAGACTTCATCGTATTCAGTCGTACGTTACATAAAACAAGCGCCGCGCTTGTTAAAATGCTGATCCAGCAACAAATCATATGCAAAAAGAAAAAGAAAAAGAAAAAAAAAAGAAGGAAAGAACAACGAAGAACACAGGAAAAGAAAGGAATCACGAATCTAGGTTGCCGAAGCAACTAGTGGAACGAGGTTCTTCCACCTGCGGCCGAAATGACGTCACCTAATTTCCTCCAGAAAAAAAGAAAACAACTTGCCGTCTAATAAAAACCAACATTATCGTCCTTTTATATGTCCAACAGTAATTTCTGTTTAATCGCTCGTACCGGAATTATATTTCCCCGGCGAACGAAGCGGCGTCGCTTCGGAAAATAAATTCGTGTAGGCCCGCCACGAGCACATGTCACACTGATTGCACATCCGCTTCCGCCGCCGTTAGAAGACTGCCGCGCCATTATAAAACCGGCCCCACGAAAGAAACATAATATTTATTGCCGGCTTCCGTTCAATTAGGGGTTGACACGGCGCGTCGCGACGAAAGGGAGAGGGTTCTCGCAGCGTCGAAAACCCTCCCCCCCTTCACCCCCCCCCCTCCCCTCACCCCCGAATCCTGTGTACCCCCGTGTCCGACCCGCCTTTCTCTGTCGCTTGTCGATGCTTTCGAAATCTATGTTCGCTTTCACCCGCCACGCGATGGGGTGTTCTGAATTTATATATTGTTCACCCTCTTCCGATTCGGGACGACACTCGCGAAATCGCTCGAGAGCCTTTCTTTTTCTCTCCCTCTCGCCCTGGCGTCGAAACGGGGTTGGAAACCTCGAGTGTCGAGAATGTGGCAAGGGGTTTGTAAATTACCGGTATTTTCCTCTTCGTTTCTCTCTCTTTCTTTGGTGCCTCCTTTATTTTTTTTTCTTTTCTTTTCTTTTTTTTTTACGTCGAGCGAATTGAATAAGATGATCGGAGATTCGCTCGGCGATTAGGGTGGGATAGGTGTTTTATTATATAAAGTGGGGCGTTTTTCAATTTTCTCAGTTGCGGCGTTTTTCTCTGTTGAAAAATATTTTTAATTATTGATTTACTAACATTTCTCAATAACATTCTATGTATCTTTAATTAATTTCCTTTTTTTTTTTCTTTTTTTTTGAACGTTAAGAAATAAATTTAATGTTTTATACATTAACAAGACAGTGTTCGTCGATGTTCAACGATTTAACAATTTTACAATTTACATTTTTGTTGTTTATAAATATATTACTCTCCATTAGTGCATCCTAGTCAACTCTTGCTTCCTCGATAAATTCAAATTCTACAATTATAATGTCGTACTATCAATCTAATTCTATTGACAATTTAAATTGCGCAACAAACTGATTTATTCAAAAATAGATGCGCCAAGTTGAGAGGCGAACTTATTTTTAAACATAGCTCTCTCTCGTACACGCAGCTCCGTTACATAATCAATATCTAACTCAATCTCGTACGTTATACATACCGTCCAATATTTAATAATAATCCACCAACGTGTATTAATAAACAGTAGAGTAATTTCATTATCGATTTATCTTGATCGATCCGCAATGAATGGCAATGAAGCATAATCTAACACGAAGGTCCCATGGTGTAATGGTTAGCACTCTGGACTTTGAATCCAGCGATCCGAGTTCAAATCTCGGTGGGACCTAGAATTTTTTTTTCTCTCTCTCCTCCTCATTCTTTTTTTTTTTTCTCTCCGCGCACCTACACACCATCGTTTCAACAATCTCGTCCTTTGTACTTTGTATTTTAAATTAATTTATTTCACAATCCCGCAGACACGAGTACGATCTACGCTTGTCCACTTGTTTATCTTTCTGCTGCATCATTTCGGTGGCAGCACAAAACGACAAACAGATACGAATCTACATACATAGCGAGCAATATTGTAATGCGTTTTCGTTGCTCGACACATTTATAAAAATGAGAGCGCATCTTACGTGTCGCGGCCGTCGAATCGACACGTGACGGCCGCGAAATCGCCGCGTGTCTCAGTCACGCTTAATCAGTAATTACGTAACGCGTAGTCGGGCGATAATTCATTTATTATACATGTAATTTGATAATCGACCCGTGCGTTATCGTTCGTTTTCCACGAAAGCAGTGGACATTGTCTCGCGTCGCGATGCCGAGGCTTATCTTCAATCACCACGTTCCGGCTACCTGGCGTGTAACTCGTCGATCAAAAATACACCGGTTCCCCCAATTACCGGATATATCAAGCCCTATCTCCATTCGGAACGTTGTAAGTAATTCGCCTGCCGATGACAGATTACCGCGCCGCTCAGAACGACGCGGCATTAAAGATTGATTAAAATTGTACAAATTACAGGCACGCGGGACCCTTCGATGACATTGTCCCGCCATTGATGCACATGGTGCGATTAGTATGTAGTTTCACCGGTTATTTTATCATCCAGGTTACAACGAAGTGAAAATGCCCGCGGCAAATCGACAGTGGAAAATGATAATGCGTTCGTTTTTATTTCCTGTAATTGGAGATAAATGTATGGTTGGATCGCGATGAGATTGAATGGATACGTAAAAAGAGACGTTTGTTGTAATTTCGACTTTCTCAGCGTTGGATTTTGAATTAATTTTGTAACAACGAAGTATTAAAGTGTATGATCCTCCGGTTTACTAAGAATTTGCAAAATGTAACTTTTCCTATGTATGAAGATGTAATTAGTAATTGTCGAGCTGTGAAAAAGTAAGAACTTACAAGTATTGGACGTTCACTAGTAGTTAAACTTTTTTTCATATATTACATAGTATATTATATGTTAATATATTAAATATATTATATTTTATATATTATATAGTTAAAATTTCTGATCGTTCGAAACGCGAAAAATTTCACGACACTGCAGACATTGTTACATAGATCGATTACTGCTGCTGAGAATCGCGTGACAGTGACAGTCTTGTTTCAGTTTTATTTTGTTCGAACAAAATTACAAGAAAGCAAATATTGTAAATATCACTGAATTATCCCATCGTTAAAAATGTTTCAGCAAAATTGAAAATACCACTAAACCCTTGGAAAAAGCAGTAAACTAAAGGTACCATCTAATCGCCACGGATTATTAACTACAGCAACTCGTCCGAAATTTAACGATGAAAAGTGCGAACGATTCACGCCCAATTATGCTTGCCATTCACGTGACACACGTGACCAATAATCTGGCCGGCTCTCGTTCGTACGACAAACATACGCGTAACATGTTCGCGAACTAACGTGGCCGATGCTCATCAATCACAATTACAAAACGCCAACGCGTATAGTAAAATCACACAAATTACACGTTCGCCGCTCTCGTCGGCCCGCTCTGGCGTGCACGCGAACGCATTATTACCGAGTGTTTCCTGGTATCAACATTAATCAACCGGCTGTCCATTCGGTATTTCCGTCCGAGGTTGTCGCATTGATTTCCATCCCCTTAAATCAGCCGTGGAAAAAAGAAAAAAAGCGAAATTTTCGTCTCGCAGTTCGACGTGAAACGTTATCGCGGGCACGTGTTCTGCTGCGTTTTCATTCGCCTGCGTGTGTATTTCGCAGACAGCGGTTTTAAGTTTCTACCGAAGTAGGCAGTACCTCTTGCCGAGTAGGCAGATTTCTTTGAGTAGACAGAATTTCTTTCTCGTTTGTTTTGGAAATAAATTTTCAGAAAGACTGTAAAACTGTTCATAAATTTTCTATCCCAATTTCATTGTCACTTTATAGTCGAAATTTGGTTTAATAGAAAGTGGTTTGAAAAAATGTAAAAGCATGGTTAAAGTAATTTTTTAAAAAATATCTCGTCTTTTAAAACAATCTCTGATAAAAGTCACGAGAAAAATTTCGAAAATCCAACTGGAATACACGTTCCTTTTTACTACAATTCAGAATTTGAATTGAATAAAATTTATTTAAATCTTTGAATTACAATAAAACCTTTTCTCTGTGAATTCAATTTGTACATATAATTGGAGTTAATCATACACTCATTCACTCATTCACGTTCACATAAGCGGATCCAATCAACAGAAGTTCGTTCAATCAACAGCCATTATCTAAAACTTCGTTCAAATAAATAGACCTGAGATTAAATAAATAGACATGAGATCAAATCCACAGATATTGAAAGAATTATCCAAAAGAAACAATTAACCAACAGAGATTCATTTAAATCACTGCCCAAAATTTCAAGTAGATTCTATATTGCGCACCGTACCAAATCCACAGGTGTTGAACCAATTCTCCAAAGACAATCAGACTGACGATCGGTTATGGTAATTCCAGTCTGTGAACGGGCAATCGGGAATAAATGGCGCGCGTAAGCGATCACCGGTCGTTAATCCGTGGAGAATGACCGATTTCGTAAATCAGATCCCCCTTCTTCGAAACTACAGAAGGACATAACAAAATCGAGAGGAGACCGAGACGATCGCAGGATCGTTGCCGAGAATCTGCGATCGTTACAGCAAGTTCATCAAGATGTGACAACGCCACCGTGAAACTGTCCCGCGCTCGTAAAATACTTTCTCAATTTAAATTTCACCCGGCGACGAACCCTTGGAAGTTTCCGGTTAACGAGCGGAACCCTCCCCCACGTAACTCGGCTCGACGATAAAATACCGGGCCCGACCGTAATGACGGGACGTGTAATCGAGAGCCACACGAGCCATCGTCTCTGACACTTTGCCCGCGGAATTGCGACTCGTCCGCGGATAGAGCATCCAGACAGAGCAGACGGTATCGGGTATAATCTCGTCACACCGCGTCCCAGAGATCGTTTCGGCATCTTCAGGAATCGCGCGATGTAATTTGATTTTTCGACGGGGTTCACGGTGATTTCTCAAGAGAGGTTTTGATTTTAGGCTCGTCTCTGTCGTTTCGCCTGCTTCCGCGAACGCGAAAGTTCATCTTTAGGTTTCATTTCATCGGCGTGTGAATGAAGTTCCTTGGAATGGAACCTCGCGGATTCCATTTTTTAACACTGCGCGCATTAAGTACACACTCGTACACATCAAAATTATGGTAGAACAAATTGGGAAAAATCTACCAGCATTTTACCAAATTTGAAATTTGCCTATTTTCTACGTCTTTGAAATAAGTATCACTATTATGGAAAATGAAACAGATTCTATCTAATCAGAGAGTCCATATTGACCAATCTAGACGTAGAAAATCTAATGAAACAATTGTTAATTTTACAATAGCATTGCTAGAAATTCAGAATTATTGAGAATTACATGACGATGCTGTAACGTTCAGGATTACTAGGAATTATAACACGCTCAATAACCGCTGAAAATCACGTTGGTGTAGTTCGTTGTATCGTAGTATTAAAAATAACCAAACTCTATTAATACCTCGTACATCGCAGATATTATATTAACAAATCAAACAGCGGTAATCCGTCTGAATAGAATGATCGTGCAATCATAAAATTAGTGAAAACATAATAATATACTGGAATAATTTACAAATGAATCTAATATAAAAAATTTACTTCCATGTACGTGCCATCATCCACTTTTCAAGATGTAAATCTCCATACTGTACAGTCACCGTACTATTTTTCAATATTCAGCACTGCGAAAGCAAGCTGAACGCAAACTGAAAACGTTTACAAACGCTGCCACGCGTCGCGTATAAACGATAGCGAAGTAACTTTATGCCGCGATTTAAGGAATACGCGGCGTGCTCATAAACCATTTCATAAAAGATTCCAGTCATAACTCGAACGGTATCGCATTTTATTTAATTGCCCCCGGTGGCTCTTACACGGCCCTAAAAAAGGGGAAACAGGCGAGCGGAGAGCTCGCGTGCATAATATTATTTATTGCCAAAGAAGCTGTTAAAGTTTAACGCCACCGGCGCGAAATTAAACGCGATAAAATGTTTCTTATCCAATCGTGTCGCGCCACCGACGTCTCCTCATGTCACGCTTGTTCCGCCAACGCTATCTCTCGCGGATAAGACGCGGCTTTATAACCGTCGACGACGTTTTCGCGCTTTCCCCTCCGATCGTTGCGACTATCAGATCGAAGATGTCGATCAGTTAACGCGATACTGATAAAAACCAGCTTCTGACTGACGTTGAAGTCTTCTCTAAATTCGCAGCTGAATCTGAAGGATTTAATATTGCTATATTATAAACGATTACATTACACGTGTACATTTATGCATACATCACATATTGTATGATTAATTGATGCTCTCTGATATCAACGAGAGAATGAAAAATTGTTTTACTTATTAAGTGTTGTAGAGAGCACATACCTTGGATGTTTCATATCTGTTTGTTTTTTTGCATCTACGTGTTTCCTGTATTCTTCAAACAATGCATAGAAGATTATATAATAATTCTTCACGATTCAGTAAGTATGTCACATTGAAAGAGATTGATGCACCTTATAGCTTCCAATTTTTGTAATTTTTATTCGAATTTGTTATCTATTGTAACTAGAAATATAGTAAGAATGAATAATTCTTTATATCCGTATTACTATTTTAGATATTAAAGAAAATTGCAGCATGAGTGAAAAATTAAAATTTAACGCAATACTATATTGAGTAGTTTAGCGCAGAAGTTGCTTCAGTTTACTTGCGCAGTTAAAAGATTAAAACACAGATCGAGTATATGCAAAAGTTACGCTTGCAATTGAAGCGAACGAAAACTACTCCGCGAGAGAGAAACGGAAAGAGACATCGACATCTTGGGTCGAATTTGTTATCTATTGTAACTAGAAATATAGTAAGAATGAATAATTCCTTATATATATATATATACACGTATTATTATTTTATATATTAAAGAAAATTACAGCGTGAGTGAAAAATTAAAATTTAACGCAATACTATATTGCGTAGTTTAGCGCAGAAGCTGCTTCAGTTTACTTGCGCAGTTAAAAGATTAAAACACAGATCGAGTATATGCAAAAGTTACGCTTGCAATTGAACCGAATGAAAATCACCCCGCGAGAGGGAAACGGAAGGAGACATCGACATCTCGGGTTAAGAAAACTTTGCATGTTTTTTAATAGTCGCGGGCCAATTTCCCCGGTCTCGCTATAAAAAAAATTCCTCCCCCCCCCCCCAAATTCTCGAGATTTATGAACCGTTGCGTCAATTATAATCCGTTTCATTCGAAACGCTTCTCTTCGTCTCGACAAACCTAACCCTTCGCGGATTCCTCCGGCGCACCCTTCAACTTATATCGTAAAAAGAGGGAACGATATTAGACGCTCTCCCTCCCGAGAACGTGCCGTTTGGGGAGCTGCAAACGAACCCGGGCTTTGGGGAACGTTTAAGTAAGACGCGAAATTTTTTATACGAGTGAAAAAAAAGCCTAGGACGGGGGCTCGTTCGTAAAACGTATCCCGCCGGATGGCCCGGAAATGGCCCCACCCCCTCCACCGTATCGAATGATTACCACCGGTGGAACGCGCAATGTCGCGATTTAACTGCCCCTTAAAAATTGTTTGTCTACGCGGCGTTTTAACAACGGCGATCCCTCGTCTATACGATCTCTCGTTTCGTCGTTCCCTCTCGTTTCCACGTTCCACCGTGTTTAAGGTGGATTTTAATGTATGCACCGAGTGGATGCTGTCTGATGAGCGAACGTTTAAAACGTTGAATGTTTGCAAGTAGAACGGCGATGGGGAGAAGGCACGGTAGGAGGAAATTGAGTTGTAAACGAAATGGTTTCGCGAGCAGCTTCTTGGAGGGCGAGAGGGATATATAATGCGCACGATGGTTTGTTAATAGTAATTTTTAATGGGTTGGGAAAGATGGAGCTTCTAGATGAGAAACTGCGTTTACGGAATAAGTGAATAGCCGTGATTTTGTTGGCGGTACGGTGTGATTGGATTGTATATAATACTAGTGCAATTCTGCGTAATATTTTTACGAAGTAATGGAATAGTTAGAATAATAATTTGTGCTGTTTCGCACCGATGTAGTCTAGTGATAATTTTCAAAGTTCAGTCAAAGATCATTCACTTAATAGAATATTGTTTTATATGTTGAGAAATAGTTGAACTTTTTTACAAAACTTTTGAAATGTTACGAATTGCACTTTATTGTTAATTGGTTCTGAGCTATTTATTTTACAAACCGTCTGAAAAATTTTATCATCGAAAAGAATAATAATTCAATAATATATTGTACATTACAATCGCTTAACGTTACATGTTAAATATTACATTATACATTATACGTATCGTGCAATCAATTTAACACAAATGTTCAATTTAATATTTTCTTTAAAATCTTACATTCAACTCCTGAGAACTTACTATTTTCCATTTCGATACTTCTATTATATATTCGTGTAGCCATTTGTTGTTCTCTATTTAATGAAACCCTTCGACTTTACATAGATCTGGATTCGAAAACTAGGTTAAGAATCTCTCTCCTTAGTAACAAAGAACAACGAAAAGATCGAGTACGAAATATCTGGAAATGTTATCAGTTAGACAAGTGATTTTATTAAAGAAACATCCCCCGATTGCATGCCGCGGATAAGCTCCGACCTCGATCTTCTTCATTTTCATTCAACGCGAATAAAAATCCGCCACGTCGGCGATACGGTTTTGTCTAAATTGCCGAATTCGTTGCTTCCAGGTCAACGTGGACATGCCTGGCCGAGATCCAGAACGAAATGCCAACGAATCGAAGAAGCGCTTGATTCTTTGCGTCTGACCATGACCTGAAAGACTCTACTTGCTTCGTTTCCGCTGAGAAATCACATGGCAACGAAATTGGAAGTTTTACGGGGACCTAGATTTTTCGTATCCTTGCAATCTTTTTTATAGCTCTAATTTTTTTCAATATTTTGGAATATTTTCCAATATTTTTTATAGCTCTATAATTTTAAAATTTTGATTTTTAACACACCTTTTGACACAAATAGTTTTGGAACTTTTATTTTCGATACATGTGGCTTTCGATTTTTATTTCTTATAATTCTTAGATTGTGCGTTACCGAAACGTCTGATTTTTAAATTACCTCGAGTTCATCCAAGTAATTAAGTGAAAATTATTATTCAGTCTGCTGTAGATCCGAAATTCTAAATAATAAATATATAGAAATTCAATCCGAGAGGAAACGTGCGAATCATTCCCAGATGAATGTTTTATTTTCGCGTGAAATAAAAAATTGAAAATCCTACCAGAATTCTATACGCGATACTGCGTTAAATATTTCTACAGTGAATTCTATATTATCTAGAAATCTAATCTCGAAATCACTCTTATCTAATTAATTAAATAACTATTATCAGATCAAATTTAGATTAGAGTTTTTGAACAGTGATACAATAAATCCAAAGGAAGATACATAAAATCAGGAAAATAGTAGATCAAGGTACAGAATTACTATTTTCGATGAAATGAAAAAAATCAAACAATATCAAATTACAAAATTACTTATTAATTAGTAAGTAAATAGTTAATTAATTAATACGTTCGGGGAGAGCGAAAGAGGGAACAAAATAATCCCGAATAGCCCACTTAATACACAAAAGCCTTCGCTTTCTTTCCCAAATTCCCGGCTAATTGAAAATCCCACGGTTCACCGAGGAGGAAAAATACGTTCCGCAGCGTTACAACAATCTCCTTTACACCGTGAGAACTGTCTCTGCAAATACGAGGCCCACGGGAGAATCCCTCATTAAACATTCGTCTCTCGTTAAAGCAGAACGCGATCTAGCTCCTTAATTCGGCGATGAGGAGTAATTAAGCGACGCCGAGGAACAGCGTCGCTGGCGAACAGGAGGCGAAGGACACGAATAGAGACGCCGAGGCACTTTGTTTCGCAGTAAACCCGGTTTAATGACTTCATGTAAAAATACCCCATCGACTTTACGATATAGCCTCCTCCTCCTCCTCCTCCTCCTCTCTTCTCTCTCCATTTTCATCCGTGTTCCGCTCTCGTCGCTTCCGTTCCACGTTTTCCACGTTGATCCTCCGTACTTCCACCTCACGGGGTCGGTAGGGTTTTTCGGTGTACGGTCATAATTTTATAGTTTTATGTAAACTGTATCGGGCCATCAAACACGCGGCGCTGTACGATGGCTTGATGGTGATTGGCGTGCAGCACGAGATAGAGAGAGGATTTCCACGGGGGGTATAAAATTTTCACGACGTTCAGTCTCGGCCGGCTTTGACACGCAATTCTTTTTCGTCCGCCGCCTCGAGACATCGTAAATAAGTGATAACTGGATCGCGGCACGATGGAACGCGTCGTCAGCGATCATACGCCTCGGGTTCCTTCCCGTTGTCCTGCTTCTTGATGTAGATGGAATTTTTTCGACGTCGGTGATAGGTGATAGAAAGAAGGCGAAGAAAAAGCCGGAATACCAAGGTCCTGGCGATTATTAAAATTGCGTTCGTCTTTGTTGAATGAAGGAGCTAGAAGATAGTTGAATTAATTTGATATTTCTTTATAATATTATATTACATTATATTTTGTATAATTTAATAATAATAATTTATTATTACATTTTCTATATTTTATATAATTTAATAATAATTTAATAATTATATTTAATTTTATATAATTTATATATTGCATTATATATTATATTATATTTATTATATAATTGACTTAATTTGATATTTCTTTATTATATTATATTACATTATATTTCGTATAATTTAATAATAATAATTTATTATTATATTATATATATTTTATATAATTTAATGATAATTTAATATATATAATAATAATTATATTTAATTTTATATAATTTATATTACATTATATATTATATTATATTTATTATATAATTGATTTAATTTGATATTAATGATATTATGAATTTAATTTCTTAATAACAGTTGAGAAGCTGTTTTAATCGAATGAATTTATTCAGTGTATTATTTTCGAGTGATTGAAAATTTTGGAGGATACAGCGAGAGAATGAAGTGCGACGAAATTTCTTACGTCTCGTCCAATTTACTCAGCTTCAAACTTAGCCAGCTTCGTGACAATCGGGAATTTCAGAACGAAGCGAGAAAGATATTAATTTATATTTCGTTAGAAAGATTCAGAAGTGAACTTGGTTGGAACAAAATTGTCAAAAGGCGATTGAGCAACTTATTCAATTTCACCCCTCTGAGCAAACTTTATCGAAGTGCGAAAGTATAGATTCGTGTAAGAGAAACACGCCAAGAGCAATGCTTCCTTTAGTTTAAGTGTAGTTCAAGCTGTGCAGATTATGGACATTTAATCGAATGAAGTTATTAGAGGGCAAGTACAATTTATTCAGCTCGATATCCCCTGATGGTTGCGAATTAGGGGTGGAATATACTGAGGGAGTAATATACTGAAGTTTGAACTGCACACGAAGGTCTGAGCATGACGAAACGTTCTTCGTTCGTGACATGGGTCAGGTGTTTCTACATATAGAAGCTTCGTTTGACCTAATTTCACTTTCGCTTCGCGTGAAATTAATAAGATGTAGTAGTTTTTAAAAAAATATTGGTCCTTTGTCACTGAAAATTTTCAGTCGAGTAATTGTTATTATTATTGCCAAGTTGGCGAATAATTGATTGAAAATTGTTACGAAGAGATATAGTACGACATATACTGAAAATAAGAAGCGTCTCTCAAATCCCTTCGATAGCTCAGTTGGTAGAGCGGTGGACTGTAGTTGGAAAGCAAAGTAATAACGGGTATCCATAGGTCGCTGGTTCGAATCCGGCTCGAAGGAATTATTTTTTTATTTTGTCGATTGCAACTTTCGATGAAATATTTAATTATAAATATTCCTCTCCGGTGTTTTTGATAATAAATATATATTTTGAAGTCGTTAATAATTTGTTAGAGGCATCGTACAATCTTGCGCAAGAATTTTTATGGCCATAAACGTGACGATTGTAAACTAAAAAAATTGACGAAAACAATGATAAAATTCATAAATTGAATCATAGGTCGATCAAAAATATTTTTTGAACGAAAATTCGAGTGAAAGTTCGAGTTTTAATATTTTTTCTATTGAAATCATTCGAAAAAATAATCGAAAATATTCACGAAACATTGTCCAATTCGAAGAATTAACAGCGACTTTTCTTCTAATGATAAAAAGAAGAATGATTGCAAAAGAAGAACAGGTCCCACCGAGATTTGAACTCGGATCGCTGGATTCAGAGTCCAGAGTGCTAACCATTACACCATGGGACCACTTGATAAGGGTAGTTTTTCCCACCCTTATTGCGGCCTCGCAGAAGTTTTTATAATTACAATAAGAATGATTAGAAAAAAAAAACTTTCTAAGGTGCCACCGAGATTTGAATTCTGATCGCTGGATTCAAGGTCCAGACTGTCAACTATTACATCAATTCGTTAACAATAGATTACACATATTGTCGATTGGTAAATATATATCATGCATTTATAATGACGTAATTAAAAAAATTTCTTTAGGTTCCACCGAGATTTGAACTC
>NW_025110414.1:44051-89051 GCF_011392965.1 Frieseomelitta varia | reverse complement strand
AACGCGTCCTCCTGGCTGACGTCCAATCAGAACGAGCAACCCCCCCATAGCCGCGGACACCGCCAGAACTCTCGTTTGACCCTCGATCGGTCCGCGACAGCCCCGATTCCATTTCTCTGTTATACTTTCGCTCACAATGGGCTCTCCTTACGGTTCGCTGATCGCTGACTGACAGCATCGCAGCCAGGCGGCACGCTCTGCTCTAGGTGCGGCATCGTCAACCCCCGGATGACAGCCGACAGAGCAAGTGTTATTGTTCGGTCGGATTTTCGGGCCAGGGCGATGATTCAGCCACCGTTCACGCGGACACGCTCGATGCATTTAATTAATTTGGTAATTGGGCGCCGCGTTTAAGCACGCGGCATCTGACTATCGGACGGGGACAGAAATTTTTGGGAATGCAGTAAATTTTTTCGATGCGTGTTGTCTTTGAGAGATTTCCGTTGGAAGAATTGTACGTTGGTAAAAAATGTTGACGATGTTTATTTTTCCCTTCGAATTGTGTTTTATATTTTGAAGTTGAAATAAGCCAAAATATTTAAGAAAATGAAGGTTCAATATGAAAATTTGGGAATGCAGTAAAAATGTGACAATGTTTTTAAATATATTCTTCCTTCAATTATTGCATAATTATATTAGAATTAAGTTAGAATATAATAATATAAAATAATTGTATTATATTAAAGTGTTTAAAAAATACAGTATAATAAGAGAAAGGATATGCTATCGAATCGAATCTAATTTGGCCACGACGTGCGAGTTATTAAAATCATCCTATGCACGAGGGCTATTGAGATGATTATACTACAAATATTCATGCAATTTCACGGTTTTGTATCTACGAATTTGTTCCGTCCACTAAATACCATAATGACGATTTAAATACCAGAACGAGAAAGAATCTAGATCTACGAAGATCTAGGTCAACGGCGTTAGTGAACAAGCAGAAAAGAAGAGAGTTCTAATTTAAACGCATTTCTAACTATGAAATAGAACTGCCGTAAACAAGAAGAAAATGATAATTTAATTGAGATACTAAAATATCGAGAAAATTTTACAAATTGCAATGATCGATGAAGTGTCTCGTACGCAGCGCACCGTAAAAATAAATTCTATAAAAATTCTACCATCGCGGGACGAAACGAAAATAAAGTCCTCGTTTTCACATCAGAAATATAAATCATTGGAAAAATTTTTTGGACACTTTATTGGTAAGAATATTCCCCGTGTTTTCGGTGCAACGCGAGTCCTAAATTACGCGACGCGTTTCGCTAAGGGGAGGGAAATTTTACAAGAATTTCTTTGCCTCTTATCGAGTAAGCAAGCTGCTTTCCTTCGATGTTCCACCGAGCATGAAATAAGTGTACATACGCGGAGGGAAGCGACGATAAAGCGAATTTCGAAGGGGACAGGCGTTCTCGAAAACGCGGATCTTCCCCAATCGAATCCGCAGATAAAAAGAATCTGCTCCCCAGTTGTAAAACCATAAAGGTGTAATCGTTTCTCGTACAAGAGAAGAAGACAGCGTGATATATATATACATGTACAGCGTTCGCCATTTGCGCGTGCAGATGAAAGGATTTACAACTTTGCTCAACAGTGCAAACAGTATGACGTTACACATTCATTTAAACAGGAAAGATATTTCTGGACACGTGTAAATTTCGGGGAAATTGGCGTGAAAATTTACCGAGAAATTATGCTTCGAAATCAGGTGTGAGATTAAGTATCGATACGTTTGGTTAGTTGTTCGCTACTGAGGAAACACATTCGAGTTATGTCATTTAACTCTATGTTTACTGTGAAATAGCTGCTAGGATGCAACAGATAAATCTACAGTGGTATTTTAAGAAACGAATAATATTTATGATTAAGTCCTATGTTAATTTGATTTGATTAACAATAGATTATATATAAAGTTTGTAGTTTTACGAGTATAAAAAAATTCAAAGAAATGGATTCCAAACAAAGAGTTTAATTTTAAACGTTGAAAGAGCCATGTCACACATGTGTGTACGTGTAAATTTCCTACAAAATGCAATTTCCTACGAAAAAAAAAGTTGACCTTTCTACTTTTTTTCGTGAAAAAGTTGACATTTTCATCTTATCTCTCTGAAACATGGTATCACTGGGTCACCGAAAAATGGAAAGAATCAAGGGTGCATCAGAGTATGAAATATCTTCCCCTCTTCCATCCCCTGTGCAGCTTCTTTTCTAATTAAAGCGTCAAGCATTGACCTCTCTGTCTCGCGCGGAATAAAATATTCGACCACGCGTCGTCGTCCCGAGGCACAATGCAGGAAGTGCTCCGGTAGCGTGGCACATCCCGGTTGCACAAAAGCCGCGCGTGCAACCGATGCAGTTGCTCTCTCCCTTTCGCCCTCCGCGCCGGGCTCGTCGCTCGTCCTTCTCGCCCCCGTTGGAAAACCAAACAGAGAGGATACCCCAGCGGCGCGTTTCTCTCGCTAATGAATTCCTCTTTATGCCAGCGAGTAATTGGTACCTCGCATTATTCTCAATCAGCGAGGCTGCTGTCCCCGCGAAGTAGGAAGGACCGCGAGTTAGGGGGCGCCGCCGTTGCGTCGAAAGAATCACTGTATCACCGGCGAGAGACAGAGAGGATCGGAGGGAGACATCCGCCGAACGACGGTGACAAAGGCAGAAATACGGAGGATGAAAAAGGGAAACGATGGAAAGACGCGGTGAAAGTGGTGGAGAAGAAGGAGAGAAAGGGTGGAAATTCTGCGCGAGAATCGACATGGGAAAGAGACGTGAGTGGAAAAAGAGTGAAAATATATACAGGGTGGTTTGGAGTAATTGTTTCGAAATGTAATTTGGTCGATTTTCATATTATCTCAATCGAGACAATCTTGAAGTCATTTAATATGACTAACGATTTATGAGTGATTCATGAATATTACTAACGATCGATGTTTACTAATTGTTTAAAATGGCCAACGACTAATAATTCTTACTAATCAGCGACTGAAATTATCAATATGATTGTTCCGGTCAATTGTTAATTAGTCGATCTTGATGTTATTTCAGTCATGATGTGATCAACATAATAATTGTTGGCAGAATTTGTAGTCAACAAATTCTTCACATATTGCGGCACGTTCGTTATTACTTGCATTGCTTGGTAGTAATTATCATTACTAAGTAGAAGATTGGTATCTGGTATGAACTTGGTATTACGGTATGAATTTGGTAATATAAACTTGTTACGAACGTGATATGAAAAAACGAACATTTGCTGCGAGATACGCTTACCGTTAGTAAAAAAAAAATTTGGCTTCAAACGTGAACGAATAAAAGCGTTAAATAACTCTGAAATACTATGTAAAGTGATCTCTTCTTCTGGTAAAATGAATGAAATATATATTCATAAATATACAAATTGCATATGCAATTGCACATAATACTCGATCAACAATTATGATTCAATGATTATTGAACGCACATACCCCCGTTGTACTTTCAAAAAGAAATAAGATCCTAAGCAAGCACTACTCTCTAAACTATCTCCCCCCCCTCCCCCCTTGAAATTTTCCTTCAAAACGCACCGATAACTGATCTACGATCTGAAACGCTTGCACTCCTGTACCACCCTGTAGAGAAGAGCATAGAGAAAAAGCGATGGAGAAGAAACGCGCGGAAAAACCACAGTGAAAAGTGCATCAGCGGTGTGGAGGAGGAGGGGGGGGAGGAGGGGGGGAGGTTCGCTGATTTACGAGCGGCAGTTGCTGGGAGGGCATTAATATTCGTGACGGAATATTAAACCGCGAGCGTCAATGGGCAGAGCATCAAAGAGATTTTCCCGGCCGCGCAGGGAAAAGTCGAGTGATGGAAGGGACAGGTGGGAGGGGAGAGGGACAGATCGACGTTCCCTGCAAGATTATGAGATTCTCGTTAAGTGTCACCGTGTAAAGAGTTCTTTCATGCGCGGGCCGCGACCCTCGTCGTTATCCGCGGCAACGTTCGTAGTTCGTGAAATATAAATCGTCGTTATAAAACGGCACGCGGAGATTTATCGATTTATCGTTCGCTGCTTTCTCTCTCTCTCTCTCTTTCTCTCCCAGGTTGAAATTTTTATCGGTGTATACGTGAAAGTGTAGGGAATTTTTTTTCACGCGATGGATTTCGTATTTCGCAGGATATATTTATTCGGTAATTCGGGGGCCGGCGTTTCGTATCGGGGATGGGAAATTAATTCGAGCATTTTTCCGACGTTGCTCCGCTTGATAACATTTTATCACGTGTTGCGCTTTTTTTTTTATTATCGTTCTCTTCCTTTCCGCTGCCCTGACAAATAGAAAACGCGCGTGGGAAAATTTGATTGGCTGACGAGCGTAGTTGCGTATGAAATTAAAAAGCGAGCGCACTCGCGGATCATTCGATTTGCGTTCAAACGTATTGCGCGTTGATACAAATCCGCGAAACACTCGTATTATCGATCCTTCTACGGTTCGCTGATAGCATTTCATGACGTAGTAACAATAAACTAATTACCACGTACGTATATAATCATCCGCAGAACATAGTTCCATTTCGACACTGATCCTAATTCGACTAATCAATTACGTCGTATTAATTAATCCATTACAGGAGAAAGTTGCGGCAACGCGATGTGCGGATGTGAGCGAATAACCGTTCGATGAATTTGATTCGTTGGATTCCGTAATAATACTTTTGAACATCGTCGCGGATTCGTTCAATATTTCTTTCGATATTTCGGTACTGTACGATTCTAGATAAACCGTTGATTCCTAACTAACCGCTTCCACCCAATCGCAGAGAGATCGTTTTAACAGCAGAGAGATCTCCCGCTAAATATCAATTTATCGCCAAGCACAAGTCCCATCACAGCGTGAAACGGAATGCCAACGTCGGAGCGTCGCAACGCACTGAATTCGAGCAAGGACATTAATGAGATAAGACCGTCAGAGAGGGTAGTTCCGGTAATAATGAGGAGCATTTTTATAACGAGGATCACCGTCGCGAAATCATCTCCTGGGAAAGAAGGGAGAGAACGGAAGAAGGCTGCAGCAGCACGACGTTCCTCTACCCATCTTCCGTCGCCGTCGCCGTCGTCGTCGTCGTCGTCGTCGTCGCGGGGAGACTTAATTATCTAATTAATTAACCTCAATCAGAACGATGAGTAATTTCTCGGTTCGCTGGCGCCTTTGCCGGCGTCGAGACTTTCTTGTCACGCTGACTGTGGCCCCGAATTACGGATGAGTTCACGGCAAATCGATTATGTCCCGATGCTATTGCCCGCCTCTATTTAGGCGCGGCATCCACAGGATCCACGATCCTCCGGCGTTATCCTGTTTTCCATGGGCCGACCAATTTGCTCCTGCCAAGCCGCCCGTTTCACTGATCCGTCCTTCTGTATCTGCCCGCCTTTATCTTCGCCTCTTACGCGCCGATCGTGCGATAACTCGCTCGTGAAACGACCAGACGACGCGAGTTTGTTTTACCGGGGGTGCCCTCGCCTGGAAATTGCGTTTGCGCTCCGTGACACGCTCTCGCACACGCTCTGTTCCAAGAGAAAGCGACGCGACGGACGTTTAAAGCTTCTGCTTTGTAGAAAAGCAGAAGGTGGTCCTTTTTCTTTTCTCCTTTCTTTGCAGAGATCAATTTCAAATACTAGACGTTATTTTTTTCGTTCTCAGCGTATCTTTCAATTTGCGAAGGAACGAGAATCCAATTTTTTTAATAGAGAAACATACGAAATTTCGTGGAGCTCCTTGTACTTATATTAAATAAAAATTTAAACTGCAGTTTGACTGAATCGAGGCTCGAGACGTGACAAAGGATCCCAAAGGATTAATTTCGCCGATTGCCAATTCATTAAACGAAAACGTCGTTAATAAGAGCATCGAGACCCAACCCCCAATTTCAAATCGTTCGTCCCAATCAGCCACCCTCGAAATAACAACACCGCCACCCCCTCCTCTTAGAGAGGCTCCGGCTTCCTACCATCAAACTACCGAGCCTTCGTCCGCGACCTAATGCCGACAAAAGCGATCCACCCCCTCCTACACCCTCGGTGGATCAGTGTAACTGACGTTTTTGACGCGTCAAGTGAATCCAGCCGCGGCTAAAGATTCGTTTAACGCACACAGGCACGGACAGAGGGAGAGACAGGCCAGACAGACCAGATAGGAACACTCGTCGTCGATCCATATCGGCTACTGTTTTACATAAACATCGGCTCTCGTCAGCGACAGCGGCGGGTGGGGGACGAAAATCGCAAAAGGGTGGCAAAAGGGGAACTCACAGTGATTCCTCCTAAGTGATCTCAAGTGTTTTCGCAGTTGACTCGCGGCGTGTTTGCACGGCGCGCGAGAGAGAGAGAGAGAGAGAGAGAAAGAGAGAGTTAGGCTTTTTAAGGTTGGTTTAACCCTGGCCCGGGGCCCCATTTTACGCAGCTAACTTCGTATTTAGTTAGTCAACCCTGAGGCCGCGAGGCGCGATGGGAAACGACAAGTGGCGTCCTCCCTTCTGCGCGGTCCACGATTGTCGCTGCCTTTCATGTGCTAATCCCTGTTTATTTAATCGAACGCCGACGCCGATCGCCTCCATCCACCCCCCTCCTCGCGAAAACGGCCAGCCGATCGCCCCGGGATTAATTTCTAATACGCTTTGACCGGGGCCCGGCTAGATTGTTTGGACAAACGCGTTTCTCTCGGGGTCCAGAGTTTGGAGATACCTCGAGACTCGTCGAGTGGATGAGAGATTTGTTGGTCAACGATCATCCTTTTTTTAAGAATGGATATTGGTTTATTTATTTTTTTATTTATTTATTTTTTTTTTTTTTTGCTAATCTTTTGAGTTTCACGTCACTTGATAACGGATTCATAATTGGAGGAGAGGATGATGAAAGTTTGGCAAAAATAGACGTTAATTTAATTAGACTGCACAATTAACAATATCCTCCGAGTGTTCAGAAAAGTAATTTCGTGGTGAAGCTATTTGACACTATAATGAATTAATATACAGAGGACAAATAAATATTAATTTATTTTCCGCGAATAAATAAATGTAGGAATCCCGGACGAGCCCTCAATTTGTAGGAATCCCGGCTAATTTATGGGAATTTTGATAAAAGATAGTTGTTTATTTTTTTCTTAATTGCTAAACTCGCTAGACTCACAACTCAACTCACTATCTTCTCTCTTTCACTCTGCTCTCTCTGACGTCTCGACACTCATCCTGTTCTCTTTCGCTCTTCAATACTCACTGTGTTCTCTTCGACTTCTCGACACTCACTCTGTTCTCTTTGGCTTCTCAATACTAACTGCCTTTTTCATCTGCCCAAAATTCGTCATTCCTACACGCATAAACACACACGCACAAACCTCAGTATTTTAAACGCTAGGCCTGGAGGATTCGCCACAAACAATCCCAAGTCCCAGGCCTAACTTTCTCTACAGTTTATGGTACAGCACTTGGGACATCTGGTTGCAATTGTTGGGAAAGTTCTTTGCCCATCGCACGTAAATTAATAGGTAATAAAAATTGTGCTGTTTCTCCAATTCTAATAAACATAATCGCCGATATTGTGTTGGAGATTTACACACTATTGAAATTTATACATTGCAACGTAATTTACGTTGGTTAATTTCCAGTGTAAGACAAAGTTCCAAGTGAACCGGTGCCACGACCTGCCTTCCAACAGGTTATGAAGCAAATGGCTGATAGAAACAAATATCCTCAGTGTTTTAAAAAATTCGGGAAACAAGAGATTTCACCGGACAGTTGTTCAAGACGATCTTACTCGTTGTTTAATCAGGCTTGTTGGAACTGTGGAGTCTTTCACCGGGCGTTTAATCGGAAACTGAAATTCGAACGCGATCGCGTAATTTGCAGTCGGCCAATCGGATTAAATCGGAATTAACGCGCGCAATTAAGTCCCGCGATCGGCTCGATCAAGAATCACCGTTTCGCACGAGCGAAACGGGCCAAACAAAACCGTAATTTACCGGCGGAGGGGACGCGACATCGGACGAAGAGCCGTGAAAAATTCATCGCCCGCGCGATCGCTGTCTCGCACCGTCGCGCAAACAAGAATCGATCATCGGTTACCAGGTATCGATACCTCGTTTACCGATCCGCCATTCGCTCGAACAAAAATACCGGAACACCAGTAAAAAAAAAAAAAAAAAAAAAAAAAAAAAAAAAAAAAAAAAAAAAAGAAAAAAAAAAAAAAAAANAAAAAAAAAAAAAAAAAAAAAAAAAAAAGAAAAAAAGAAAGAGAAAGACGAGAATAATGAAGAAAACAGGAGAAAAAAAAATTGATAAAATCTGCGCATTTTTATCTTTCACTTCCACGACTGGAGAAATATTTAGGAGAAATGAAATTGAAACAGTGGCTCGTGAAACAAAGTTAAATGTTCTTAACGCGGGAAATGGTTTTCTTTAGCACTCGTGGAAATTCACGGTTTCGAAACAAAAGAAATTTGCTCGAAAATTGTGTCGCGTGTATATACGAATATCCGTGCAACAATTACAACTCTGGCCTCTGAGTTTGGAAATATTCGCGAATTATCCGCGGAAAAGCGTTGAAAACCGGTGCCCCATTGTTTTGAAATACCAATGCCGCGTTTGAATCGAGAGTACCAGTCCGCAGGGCGAATCCGCAACTGCCTCGGCTGAAAAGGCTGAAAACGCGCGAACGTTTCCCTATGGGAGATTTAATTTCGCTAATTATCCACCTTCGTTTCTTCACTTCGCGTCGTTGTTGATATTAATTAGCCTCGTAGCAAACATCCTCGATTGTTTTCGCTTAACCGTTTCCACGACGGTGTTTCCCATTACCAGCCAGACAGGGGGCCGATGTCGTGCTCCACATTAAACAAACATTAAGCCAATTAAAACGCAAGCTCGCGCTCGTTGTAGTAAATCAATAAACCGTGCTCGCAATTTTCATTCACCGCTCTCCCGCTCTTCATTATCGGTATTACACTCAACTACCGTGAGTTTCCTCCGAAATGCGTTTCGGTTCTTCTTGCACCTCTCTCTCTCTCTCTCTCTCTCTCCTCCCCCTCGCGATACATTATATAAAATCGCTGATATTAAGCAGACCGTTCGAATAAATTCTCGTTGCTGACGCATTAAAATTACCGTGTTTCGGCGGCTCTTCCGAACAAATGGTGGAAAATTTGCGCGCTCGCTGGGGAAACGCGAGTTGAATTCGACGATAATTTCCGAGATGGCGATTTCGCGATCGGACCTCGTGAAAACTGCGATGGCCGACGAAATGTAGTTGAAACTTTGTGCCAAAGCCGAACGTACCAATTAGCATCGCCGTAAATCATCGGGGAATTACTTTACGAGCGGCGAGCGCGATAAAGTCGTTGGACGCGTCTCGTCTCATTCCGAGCCGAGTTCAATCGAGTCGCTTAACGAACGACAACGAGAAATTACGCGACGAAACTTTAACCCTTCACTAGCGCGTGTGTAGAGCACATTTCTTGCGAAACGCTTAACCTCTTCACGTGTTTCGCGCGTACAGCGAAAGTGCGTAACTGTATCCGATGACGATTGAAAATTGAAAATCGATAATTTCGATTGATGTAAATGTACTAGGGTTCACTTGGTTTCGTTCTAAAACACGATTTTACTTTGACAGTTTGCGAGTTTATTTCGAAAGTGACTTTAAATGGTGAAATTTTCTGGCGAAATGATTAATTTTCTCGAACATTGAGCTAGTTTTTAAAATGAATTCAATAGAAATACACGCAGAGAAATTACACTTTAGGAATAATTAATTAACGACTCTAATAATGTTTCTTAAAAAATTGCCAAAAATTTCCCATTCTAAGAACAATCGTGACATCTCGTGGCTTGCAACATAAGCTAAAACAAACGTAAACTAATTCAAACCGACGTCAACCACTCTAATGAGCACTATACAGCAATAAAAGCACTATACACTTCATTATGTCAATTTAATAAAGAATTGAAAACAAATTGATGGAAATTTTTGTCAAAGGAAAAGGAATTATCGAAAGAATTTATTTATTTGTAAGAAAGCAATTGTGAATTATGAAAACTCTACACTTTGCTCTATCAATTTGATAAATTATTGGAAGCTCTATCGAACGGAATGTTCATTGTAATTTCATCAAATGGGGAATCAATGGGAAAGGAATTTATCCGTCAAAAAAGTCAAGCTCGTAATTAAATCGGTTCCAAATTGAACATGAAACGAAATGTTAGTTCGATGCATGCGATGCACATCGGATTTTTAATCCATTTCGGATATTTAATTTATTTGGAATTTTGCGCGAGAATGAATTCTGATTTTCGTGTAATTTCCCTGTATGAACATAAACTTTGCAATAACGCTACGAACGTCACCTGCAACCTGAACGAAGCATACGTGTTTCCACAACGTGGGAAACATTGTTGGGCAAAAATTTTGTTCCTCTCAGCTAAATGGAAATGAAAAATCCAAAATCATCATAAATTGAACTCGAAGCGTTTTCGAAAAGCAATTTCTTACTTGACCGCTTACTTGACTTGCCTACGATGTAAAGAAACTTTTGTTAAAAATCGAACGAGTGAAAAAAAAAAAAAAAAATGAAATTTCGCAACACCATTCTTCAACATCTAAAATTTTTTTCTACCAATGAGCCAGCAAAGATTACAAATTTTTGAAAGAATGGTATTAGCATTCAAGCAAAGTGTATTTTGATTAAACAATAGATAAATATTTCGAAAGGAAATGTAAAGTTTTTAATATTCGTTTAAAAGTTCATCGAAACTAATTATTTCATTTTACATTACGTATTTACGTGTTTTATGAATTTATCATATAAGTTTCTCGTTGGAAATCAATGAAGTCAATAGTTATAAAAAGAGATTTCATTTATTGAAAACGCAGACGAAATACATTCATACAACGATATTTAATGAAAAAGAAAACAGAGAATAGATCTGTCACTTTATAAATCATAAGTTTCGAAATATCCGTCAGAAACAAAAGTCTTCTAAGATCTTCGACGATATTTCGTGAAGCGTTGTTACACAGAATCACTCTGTGGCTTAAAATTAATGTTCACCGCTTCGAAGTAAAATAAATTGTAATATCACGTGCAATATTAATTTTTCATCATGAAAACAATTATTTACCAAGAGTACGTATTACGCAATCGCCGTAGACAGTTCGAGATACTCATTTTTTATTCATAGTTTTTAATATACTGTTAGTAATATACGCGTAATGAAACGAGGAAGTTATATAACGTTAAGCTTATTGTATTTGTCACTTCTGTTTGAATTATTTGAACGTGTTGCTCGTCTATGTTCTGATAGGCGCAATGAAATTTTTTTATACAATGACCATGTTAAATTATTTGCGAAATTAAGTCAATCATCGAGACAGGAACTCAATAACACGATTATCCGCGAATCATGGTTTCTCTATCCAATACAGCGGATGAATTATGCCCATGGTTAATTAATGACACCGCCCGATAAACGTGTTGTTAGCTTCTTTTTGAGCCATCGATAATAACGATATCTTAATTGAAATTTAGTCAGTTGTGACGTTCATTGCGTACGCAATTGCTGTTTCAATTATTCAATGCATTTCCTCGAGCGTGTACACGTTCCGATGGAGTTTTCTCTCGGACTTTAACGTTACGTTCTTGTATCAACGATTGTAATTGCTCTGCACGTTCTTTGTAGTTCGAACTAATTGAATTTCTGATACAGGTGGAGAAAAGTTATAAAAAAAAAAAGAAAAAATAGCGTGACTCACTATCGGTTCGTGCTATTGGAGCTATTATAGGTTACGCCTCGCGTTGATCGCATTATTCTGTGCTTTCGAATGAACATCATGATGGAATAATATACAGCGCTCGTGGGAATTAATAGCTATTAATATTGCAACACTCTGCGCGCTATTTTCGTCGAACTAATAAAGGGATTTAGGCAGAGCGTAATTCTGTTTCTTCAATAAATGATGTCGGGTTAAGGTTATTTTAGTAAAACAGAGAATACGCAGTGCTTCGATGCGTATGAGAATATAAAACTGTTTTCAGACAATATAAAATACTGTGCAGTATTCTTTATCTTCCAAATATTTGTTGCTACGGAATTATTTTGGAATTGGTGTGTTACGAGTCAAATTTTACGAGTGAAAATGATAGGATATAGAAGAATATAAAATATTTAATAATATAAAATGTAAAGTACTGTTTATTTTCTTAATGTTCGCTTTCTAAACTTCAAACAATTGAGTTGCATACTTCGCATATATGTACATATCGACCAAATTTTAGAAGTGAATTTTTAAATAATATTTCTGTTACAGTAATTATTAATTTTATCATTTTTTGTTGTTTTATAGCTCCCATTCATTAATCCAAGGAAGCAACAAATATTTTTTGCATTTCTATGATATTTTATTTAATAATATAATATAACATTTTTATATATTAATTAATAATCTTAACTATTTATTTGTAACAATTGAATCAGTAACTTAATTATATTTTCGTTTTATAGTTTCATACATTATTCCGTAATTTCAATAACTCATTTATAACTATTAAATTATTTTCAACATTTCTAAACAACGATAATTATTTAGCCATTTGTAATAATTAAAATTTAAAATTTCTTGTACACTCATTTCTTAGAGTTTTGTTGTTTTATAGCTCCCATTTATTAATCCAAGGAAGCAACAAACATTTTTTGCTACGTTTGCATTTCTATTATATTTTATATATTAATAATATAATATAACATTTTTATATATTAATTAATAATCTTAACTATTTATTTGTAACAATTGAATCAGTAACTTAATTATATTTTCGTTTCATTGTTTCATATATTATTCAGTAATTTCAATAACTCATTTAAAACTATTGAATTATTTTCAACATTTCTAAACAACGATAATTATTTAGCTATTTGTAACAAATTTAAAGTTTAAAATTTCTTGTACACTCCTCGTCTGAGCTTGTATCATTTTACTCGATAGTTCTCCAATTTACCTACTGCTTAGAATGAGTTAAAAGAAACCAATGATTTTTTTTCTCCTCTCATCGGTATTTCAGTGAGAATTTCTGAGAAACACAAAGTTACGTGTTTCATGTCTATTCTATCTTTAATCAATGATAATACATGCATCGATTTCTCGACAGTCGATTATTCAATTGTCATCGATGCATCGATTCAAAATGTCCGTGATGTAACATCTGACAGATTTTCCTGCCTCGTTTATCGAAGTGACGTGTCTCGCGTCGTGCGCCTCTCTGTCGACGATACTTTCCATCTTTCGCGCGGGATTTTGCGAAACCCTTTTGCAACCTCGACTAATGGATTGCATTGGCGAGGATGTTCTTGCAAAAGCAGAGCTACTTCTCCCAATTGGCGAAGTCCTATCCGATTCTGAAGCTCGTTGATGTATACGATCGTCAGGTAAAGAGCAAATCACGAGACAAACTCGCACGATTTCCACTGATATCCAATTTTTCCATTTTTGTTATAGTCGTTCGTACGGGCGTACGTGTTGGACAACGTCTACGTTTGCGTTTTGATGCACGTATTCTTTTACGTAGCACTATGGTACGCCACTACGGTGAGTACAATTGGATGAACATTTCGCTCAGAAATATTTTTTCGCGAATTTCTATTTCGGGAAGTAATAGAATTGCCCTCCACTCAAGTTGTTTGCAAAATCGTGAAATCAGCGTGACTCGTATGCTGAGCTGGATTGTATTTTAATTTCAAATGATATTGGACACTGGAGGCTATGACGATGCAATATTTTCAATTTTATTGAGTTTCATCGCTATTTTCAATAATTCAGAGAATTCGGATATAAGATAGAACAAAATTTCCTAGTTATTGCTAGTTATTAATCATTGAAACATAATACAATAATTCTGCTTGAGAATTAATATTATTTGTTCCTCTTCCATGAAACATAAATTTGAAAAATTCAAGTTCCATTTCATCAAATTTATAAACACAAACTAACCTTTTGCAAAAGCTCATGACAGTCAATCGATAATTTCAACTGAGTGGCCAGTTACGACTGTTTAAAATAATGAAAACGGTGAATATAAATAGCGATATATAAAATAATATAAAAATGACTGTAAATAGTGAATGACGAAAAACAATTGTTTTGGAAAACAAATTTTGTCCATGTCTCTAGAATATTTTTAAGAGTGATTAAGTGAATTTTACAAGAACGACAAAGTTTGTGCTGCAGCTGCTTCATTTTATTTTTTTCAATAGGTGATAAGAAGAATGGAGAAGGCGAACAAGGAGATGCTGAAGATCATGGAGGAGAACCGAACGGTGCGTCGATTGACGGATACTAATAGAAATTCAATCGTATCGATTTCTCGTTTAAACGATTTCTTGCAGAGACTGGAGGACGTGGTGGCGTTGAAGGATAAGAAAGGGGAATACGACGAGGTCGTGGTTAAAGTGGTTAGTGTCCGAAGGAAACTTCAAACTCGTTCAGAGGAGACGATAGACAATGAATATATATATATATATATCAATCTCTTTCAGCAAGAAGCTCAGAAATTAACGTCGCAGGAACTGGAGGACGAAGTAACTTGGAATTCATTATGTTCCGTTAACGTGGCTAAAGATTTTGTACATTTCATCTGTTTTATTTATAATTCTGTATAGTTCTGTGAAACAGAAATAATTTTTACAAACGCACGTTTTTTAAAATTTTTTATTTTATTATTTTATTACAATTTTATATTTATATAAACATTTATATATTTATATATTATATACTTTATTATTTTTTTAATTATTTTATTTATATATTTATATATTATATATTTTATATATTATATATTTTATATATTATATATTTTATATATTTTATATATTATATATTTTTCTATTATTTTATTTATATATTTATATATTATATATTTTATTATTTTTTTATTATTTTATTTGGAAATATAATTTTGATGCTTTATGATCTACAAAAAAAGAAAATAAAAAAGAGCTCCTATATAAATTAAATTTATTTAAAAAAAAGTAGATATTAATAAATACGACAAACATTTAATTTCTAAATATATATTTTTTTTATTTTACAAAATATAATATATATATATATATCATTTACTTTCGAGATAATTAAAATTATTAAAATAAATTAATTAACCCTGATACGAAAGATACAAAACAAATTTTACTTATTTACTTTTAAAAAATTCATTCTCATTACTCTAAACTGTCAATAATACTATTAATGCGTAATTGTTACTAAAATACATTTTCATTGCAAAACTTTATATCCAACTATATTAATTTAAAATTAACGGAGATAAATTTCGCCGAAAAAATTTCCCAAAATGAGATCGCGACGATTCCAGATGAGACGCCTGAGCACGGAGCTGATCAACGCCGAGGGCAAGCTGTCGGAACTGGAGAGAGTGGTGAAGAAAGTATCGGGAACTATCTCTTCTACCAGCGAGATACTAAAGATCGAACGTCGATCGCGGTTATTTCCCGGTTAATTCGTTAATTCGTAGTTGATTTTCAGTACATGTCCGGCGAGAAATCGTGCGAGAGTTCTGCGGCCGACGTCGCTGACCGAGAAAACGAACACGCGTGGCCGCCGTGTCTTGGCGAAGGACAGGCGAGAACCTCGCCCGAGAATCTCAAGGTGGGTTTCAATTAAACTACACGCGCTCGCGCGACGCACCGATTTTACCCTGTACGTGACGGTGCTCCTCTGTAATTGTCAGGAAAATCGAGACGGAGAAGGGCGGTTTACCTCTTACTGCCGGTTTGCCGTCACTCGTTGTAACAGCTTGGCGGAGGGCGAGGAGGGGCGGGAGAACGAACAGATTGTTCGGGAATTCTGTTAGAGAACTCGCGACCACCGGGACGCGACGTGTAAAGTTATTTCGGTGTCTGGCGAACGAAATTGGGGGAAAACCATGGGACTCTCGGTTAGTTAAGACGCATTCAACGGAACGGCCGAGGCCTTTCGTTACCCGCGGAACGGGTTAATGCTGACGTCGTTTAATCCGATTATCGCCGTATTATTGTTAAGATTATTTCAGTTCGTTCGACTGATTACCCAAGACTGATTATCGACGTATCGTTCGGATAATGGCTTGATTGATTTTGATCAGTACTGTGCGTATTGACGTACGTAAATCTGCGTAGATTTAGGAATATGATTAGAGAAGGAGTGGAATTTGGATAGAGATCTCTTAGATGGAATTTAGATAGATATTGTGGCCTTTGCGTATTTTTCGTATGTTGCGTTTGCTTTTTGCATGTTTGTTAATTTAACAGCAGGAACGCTGTTTAGTAACAACAATTTTATTTTATTTCCTCTTCGATTATTTATTTTATATCTTTACCTGTTGCGTGTTAATCTTTCGAGTTGTTAGTTAATTTAGCAGTAAGAACACTGTTAAAAAACAAGCATTTCATTAACAGTTGCTGGATATTTCATTGTATTTGCTTCTAAAATCTGAAATATGATTGTCAAAACAGTTATTCATTCCTAAATCAACGCGTGTTCCTTGAGCAACAGGTGACATAATCAAAGACACGTTATTTAATAGAAATTAGAAACAATGTTTAATCAATATGTTTGGTGAATAATTGACTTCCATTCCAGTTAGACTTAAAAGTGTATTTAATATTCAAATGATCAGAAACGTTATTTCTCGAGCAATCTGATACAATTATTCTTTGTCCTTTCTATTTAAATTAGATTATTCTTTACGGATGTTTAAGTTAAACCGTAGGTGAAAATACCAAAGAATAGAAACACGTTTTTTTTTTTTTTTATACACGAACGTTGCGTTTGAAGATACTCGAGCCGTCATTTCCACCGCCCCTGCCACCGGAACCTCCACCCAGGAAATATGGGATCTTTGTCTCTCGACCTCCTGGCCAACGTCGTCCACCTCCCGCGGCTACAGCTGCACCTGCATCCCCAAAAATCGGACTCAAGTAACTACGCCTCCGTGGAAGCTTCCTCCGAATCCGCCATTTATTATCGTAAGCTTGATTTCTCCTATTCCCGGACCTTTCTCCCCTTTGATTTACATTCTCTTAAAATAAAACGGTTCTTTCTGTTAAGAAAGAGTACGTTTCAAATAGATCAAGAGAGCTCTTTTACATTCTCTTGAAATAACTCTCTAGATCGCAATCCCTCCCTCTCGCGTCATAAATAGCAGCACTGCGCTGGCTGAACGTGAGATTTAGTTTCATTTTCAAGGATTCCCTCAAAGTTTCTTGAAAACATATCTTGCAACAATTTCATGGATAAACGTAGTTTCGATTAGAAAGAAAAATATAACGTTTTATTTCGAATTTATTTTCTATCTAGAGATGAAATATGGATTATAGTTCTTCCACGTAGTTTTATTTTCCACCACGGGTAGATCGTCGGTACCAATTTGTCGTCAAATTGGATCGTTTGTCTTAAATCTCTCTAGTTTGCCCAAGTTATGCACTGTTTTCTACAAAAAGAAAAGAAGAGAGTGTATATTGAAGTGTACCATCAATATACTTTCTCTTCTCCCTGTTAGCAAGGCTAATAACTGATATATCGAGCAGTAACATAATGTCATCATTACTTTCATAACATCGTCGGTTGCTTTCTCAGATATCTTCTAAATTACAATAAATCTGAATTATATGTTTATACGATGGAAGATACGTAGCTACTCATGTGGCTCGTTTGAACAAGACTTTCGAGGATCTAATCGCGTTGAACGTGGCTTTTATGTTTCTCGGTGATCTCAGGCTCGGATAAATTTCTATGGAGTGCCGGGGATGGTCGACGTGGCAGTAGAAAACGGAGAAGAAAACGGCATGGAAAATTCTCAAACGGTGCAACTTCCACGCGCGTCAACGTGAAAAAGTTGCACGAGGAATCTCTGAAGAACGTGACACCCTTCACTAAATCGCTGTTGGGCCTCATTACAATTTTTACCCAGGAGAAATCTTAAACACACAGTGAATGTATTATCGTGGCGATAAATTAAATGGTAGATAAGTTTGTGTAAATCAGTTTAATTTAAAAATTCCATTCGGTCGTTCGAAAATAGAACAGTACGAATACAAAATCAACGTAGTCCTGAATTAAAAACTACACCAAGAGTGATAAATTTTATATTTATACGACAAAGTTAAGAAATTTTATTAATCACTAAAAAAAAAAAATATCATCGTAGTGTAAAATTTTTAAAATTTATAGTTTCTATCAGTGAAAGATTATCAAATCGTATAGATTTCGTCGAACACGGTGCAGCAAAGTAATCGATATTCAGTGGCCACGTGGTTGCAGATCACATTGACCAAACGTGAGAATACAGACATGGCGAGAAGTTTGCGTCTTCTTCCACGAGAATGCGTCCCACAGGAATTTATAGATAAGACGTGTCTCTTCGATCGCAGAGTGGAAAGTTTTCAGGACGGGGAACTTCGACTTTGACATCATCGTGATTTCCTTCCTCGAGAATAATTAAAAATTTCGTACAAGGACAACGATATTTCAATCGTCCAAGTTCTTTTAAACATACACGAAATTTCGGAAAGATCTGATACAATCACGAGAATCACTGTAAATCGATTATCGTGATCTTTCGTGTAGAATATGTAACAACATTTCTAAAAGTATACGAGTTATGAAAATGTGAAACTGTTAATTCAAATATCGTAATCTTCGTTCAAACGTACGAAACAAACGGCGTCAATCTTTCGCTTGATCCAGAGATCAAAGAAGCAACGTATTTAACGTCGAGTCATTCACTGTCGATATATACGTATATTGCACGCATATGAATGTTATATTAAATATTCATATGTTGAGCGTAATTTGCATAATCATGATCGTCGAAGGCTATTATCGAAGAGACGTAACGTCCGTATTACGTAATCACGGTAAATAAATAATAGATTATTCAATGTTTTTCGCGGTATACAGTGATTTTTTTCGCAACTGTGTCAACACAGTGACACACATACATACACAGTGGGAAAGCGAAATTAAAAATAGAACCTCGTTTCGATGCACGTTGCGTAGGGATGGGAGATGGTTCAAGGTGAACGAGTAATTGCACCCGATTAACCGGACCTAAGAGAATTCACGAAAGCGAGGCAAACGTATTTATATCGGATCTGGAAGATGGCTGCGCTCTGACTGGTCTGATCCGAACGTGCTCATATCACTGTCCTTGAGGAAACTGGTTGCTCGTGGAAAAACTTTCTTTGTCCTGCGTATACAGGATATATATATATATTTATACAGCGAAACTATGGGGATACATTTATTTGAAATAGTAAAAAGAAGCTCACTCGTTCCGAGTGAAAAAAAAAAAAAACATTCGTGCTCGTTTATCACGCTAACGCTCGTTTAATGAATATTAAACAACGTCTCATGAATACAGGCATACGTTTCACTGAAACGAGCGTTCGTTTATTTGGCGTGAAAGAATTATTAAAATTATTTTAAAAAAAGTAATTTCTATTCTTTGTTGCACGGAGGTTTTGAAAACTTCAACTGGGGAATTTTAGAGTCGCCGAAATTCAAAAGTAACTTCTTCCTGTTTATTTTTGTACGTAGAAGTTATCAAGAACGAGATGGAAATTTTAACAGAAAAAGGTAGAGAATGAGATCTTGTTATTATATAAGAATAGTTTTTTCTATTCATTATTGTACGTAGAGATTTCCTTGTACAAATATTTATAGAGATTAATAAAATATATATAGAAATAATAAATATATTATTTATTAATTAATTATTAATTATAAATCATTAATAAATTATTTATTAATTAAATATATATAGAATATATATAGAAATTAAATATATTAGAATATATATAGATTAATAAAATATATATAGAAATAATAAATATATTATTTATTACTTAATTATTAATTATAAATTATTAATAAATTATTTATTAATTAAATATATATAGAATATATATAGAAATTAAATATATTAGAATATATATAGATTAATAAATAATATATAGAAATAATAAAAAGTGAGATTTAATAATGGTAATGTCGATAAAAATACAACACGTGTTTTGTTCTATTTAACGGAACAAATATTCACATCTAATTAAGCAAATGGGAATTATTACTCTGCAATGAGCAAAAAAGAAGTTCCACGTGCTACTTATCCAGCATCTTAGAAATTATCGTAGAAATCAACGAACGTAATGGAAATTTCACTTTTCAATCTAACCGTAACAATCAAGTTCAAACGAGCATCCGATCACGTAGATTTGAGATAGCCAAATTGAGATTGATAAATTGATACGAAAAAGAGAATGTAAAATAATTTTCACTAACCGCGTCCGTGCCAAACAATGTGGTAAACAAACAAGCCACCACGGCGCGAGCGGGATCGACCGATCCGATCGCTGCAAGTTGCGGCCGAGTGTCCAACTTTCACTGACAACTTGTTAGGTTCGCCGCCGTGGTTTCGAATCATTCACAGTCATTCCGCGACGTTGGTAGATCGCGGCAGCGTCGAGGCGCGTTCTCTTCGCCAGGCGGATCGATTTTTCGATTTTTCGTCGCATCGTCAGCCGAATTCTATTGCCAGTCGATTTCGAGTGATACCGACTTAAAATTTCGAAATCTTCGCCGGCGATTGCTGTGCCGCTGTTGCCGTGTGCTCGTGTCAGTGATTTCAACAGACCTGTGCGTTTCGCGAGCTACCTATTCGTCTTTTTACAGAAAACTCGAGGAAACAGAGGAAATTGTCCGATTGAAGGGGAATACGTACCTGACGAATTTCACTGTGCCGTCCGGTATTCATTCTCGAGTGTTTCGTTGCTGGGAGATTGCGTCGGGATTGCGACACGCACCGCACGAAGAAAGTGGAAGTGAACGGAGAGCGAAAGTTCTGTTGTAACATTCTCCGCGTCGTTGAAAGTCGACGATCCCTGGCCGATCCCGAGCTTCGTGTGTTCGTCGATGCTGCACACGGGTACGTATTTTGTTTCAATACGTAATAACCACTTAAGCGCTGGCAACTGATTGCGGACCATAACGAGTGACCGAACCGTATACAATAATTCGTCGCGTTTTTTCATTTTTTTAATTTCGTCGGTATGACATCACTGGATAAAAATTATTGAGAAGTGATATATTTATTATTTGTTTTGCCTATTTTCTTTTACTTAAATATACTTAAAACTGAGAAAATATTGCAATTTCAGGGACAAAAAGTTCTCGACGTGCGTGGTTAACCACTTGCGCTGGCAAGTGATTGCGGACCATAACGAGTGACCGTATACGATAATTCGTCGCTTTCTTTTTCTTTTGAACTCGTCGGTATGATATTTAAATTATCGAGAAGTAATAAATTTATTATTTGTTTTGCCTGGGTTGTACTTAAATATACTTAAAATGTCGAGAAAATATTGCAATTTTGGGGCAAAAAATTCTCGACGTGCATGGCACGCCATTCCAGCGCAAGAGGTTAATATACACGCTGTCGAAAGTCGAGTTAAGCTACTGCTGCGACTATTGCGTTGCTCTTTCTCGATTCTCACGGCGGCCTTGTCGTGTTTCCTTCTGTTAAAAGATGATTCGAGTTGCTGCAACGTTAATTACGCACGTAAGTCTAAGGATTCGTCGAAAGAAAGTGTGTCTATTGCGAATATTCGTGCCGGAGTTCAAGAAGTGTCCAAGACACTGACAACAAGTTAAGTTCGCGATTGCGTTAATTGCATTCTTGTCGAGCGCCGAGGGATTTTTACAATCGATCGGAAAGGCCAATGGACCCTTAGATGCCTGTTAAATTGGTCACTTAGGGCCATTACCTTCGATGACGAAGCGATATAATCGCATCATCGTAGTTGTAAACAGCTCTTCGAAATTTCGTTTGGCCGAACGTGGCGAAGAGTACTTTTAGCATGTAGGTCACAAACAAACTTCGCATGTAGTAATTTTCGAGAATCCGAGGAGAATAATCAAGAAACTTAATTAGATAATAATCAAGCATTCGTCTGTAGTGAATTCAGAATCTATTGTGCAGAGGCAAGGATCAAATTTGTAAACATTACTACATGTGCGCTACCGAGAAATAATGGTCAGATAAATGAGGAATAGCTGGGAGAAAGCTAATGATCTGGAGTGTCTACAGCTAATTACAAAAAGCATGAGACAGAGAAAGAGTGAATGAGTGAGAGAGAGAGAGAGAGAGAGAGAGAGAGAAAAGAGAAAGGACTAATATTTAAGAGTTTGAAAAAGAAAAGAGTCAGTTTTTGAGAATACCGGCTACGAGATATAGCGAGATATAGTGAGTATCCTAAATAAACAGCGTAAACATTAAATATTAATATATATTTAAAAATGTTGAACATTAATTATTTAATATAAAAATATTAAATGCGAAATGTTTTAATCGTTTCTATCTGAAAGTTTCAAAATTTATCAAGTGAAAATCGTAGAAAATTCTGAAATTACATAACACTTTGTTGTGCACTTAATGTTAGTCTAGACCAAAAATCATTGAACTATTCAACTTTACACAGTCGGAAAAATTTTCTTGAAATGGCGCAATGAACAGAAATTCTAATTAACGATAATTACTTGTCACGGTTTTAAAATTGTTAGAACAGTTCTCTCAACCTAGTTGCTCTCAATAATTTTTATAATTATCCGACACATGTGATTTATAATTAATATATATAAATTATAAGCTACTAGTTGTAGTTGTAAGAAAAAAAGCGCAATTAATAAATATTATAAAAAATATTATAAATGATTACATTTAATAAATATTAATTATATTATATTATTATAAATATTACAATATAATTATTATTAATATAATAAATAAAATATTATAAATAATATTATAATATAATTATTATTAACATAATAAATATTAATTATATTATATTATTATAAAATATTATAAATGATTATAATTAATAAATATTATAAAAAAATATTAATAAATAATTACACATACTCTCAGAGCAGCAAATTCTTACAGTCGCACGAAACCACTACCTTAATATTATAATATCGATTTAATATCTACACTTAAACTCCTTAATCAAACACGACGACGCGCCAATACTTCCTACAGTCGCCTGTAATTTTCCGACTCGTGTCCCAGAAGCGGACATTAACATTCATAAGCGGATTAACATTCGCAATAACATTGGGAAAGAAATACCGGCCGCTGCATTTAATCGAGTCGACGTTCCACGGCGTTTCCGTTTTAATCGAGCGACTGTTGCACGCAGGTGTACCGGAGCAAGGACTAAGATTCGAACGGGCAGATCCAGTTGCGCGGCGCGTTCTTGCAATCCTGAAGTGGATCTGAATCGGTGGAGGCCGGCAGTGAATGGAGGATCGCCGATCGGTGCGGAGGCGGCGTTTCACGTTGCTCTACACGCCAAGGACGCGGGCCAGCATGGTCATGTACATCAGCACCGTGCGTCTCGTGATTCTCCTCGGGATGTTCCTCATGTTCACCGGCGACTACAGCTACCTGACCAACACGATTTTCGGCCGATCCTCCCGGGAAAATATCACCGAACCGGATAAAAACCTGGACGATGCCGGCAGCAAGCCGGCAGTGGCTCCTGCGAACGGGATAGCCTTGGCAACGGTGAAGAAGGACAACGAGAAAGAGAATGGTAAGGAGCAAATTTATTTTTGTGCAACCACCAAGAAATAAGAGATCTCGACTCTAGACGCGGAAGTCGTTCTCGATGTACAATAATTATTCGACTGAGCATTTTTCCTGCGTAAATTTTGTAACGAAATATTGCACAGAACGTTACACACAAATATTGAAAATACAGCGCTTGTACTACGTTTTACATTTAGTATGTGAAATATTTTTCAAAACCTGAGTAGCCTGGTAATTATATTAGATTGTGGATTTTTATGGAGATTCGTGTCTTTTAACCTCTTATTTTAATAATTCGAGATTGTTGAAAAGAGTGTTTTTTTTTTGGGTATTTTGTATATTGTTTTTCTTAGAAATGTTAATGCGAACGCGCAATTTCTACGATTGTTATCGTTACGTACCTTGCATGATGTAACAATCTCACGAGCAAACTGCAGATTTCCGCGTGCTTACACGAAATTTTACGATATAAGACACAAACACGAGAATATACTCGAAGGTCTTAACATACTTCTTAATTTTTAATGTTATTTAATATTAGAAGCACCAATCAGCAACCAATTTTCTTTTTTTTAAACTTTATTGACGCATTCTTCGAATAATTGCATTTGAATAATCGTTCAACTATTTAAATACAAGCTTGTATGAAAACCGTTTTCCTATTTTTTTTCTCTGACGTAAATTGTACAAATTGCTTGTTCGTAATTCTAAAATTAATATTATAATTAGGATACTTAAATTCATTATCATCATGAATAAACAGATATGTAGATAGACGTAAGTGCTTCTTTTTAGATGAAAACTAACATTCCACGTGTACATGTATATAATAGAAACAGAATATCGATTATATTAATATCAATTTTATGTGATTCAAGAATAGATTCAAGAATAATTTAGAATAGTCATAGAATGAGAAAATTTTGTTCTTAAAAAGCATACGGAATAATGTGTAAAATATTAAATATTAATAATAATAATATTTATTTATTATTTTTATATTAATAATACTTAATAATTAAAATGTCAAGCAAACTGAAAGGAAATACAACGCGTTAACGAGAGAATTCTCTATTTCTCAGATTCCAAACATTTGTCACATTATCTGCTAAAAGCAGATACAATTTTTTTTTTTTTTCTATGTCACTGTATAATGTACAAATTATCGTGTAAAAATTAATCGTTTGCATTGTTATTTGCAAATTTACAAAATACACTTTGCGTTATCAAATCGTATCAATTTTCACGTCATCTCTGAATAAGAATCAACAATCAGAGTCGTGATAATTATTCAAAAATTTTACGGTCCACCTGTTCCATCTAACTAATATTTCTCACCTTAACAAATCAACAGCTGATATTTAATTACGAGCAGAGAAATTCACTCGTGCAACTAGAAAATTCGTTGTGCTGAACGACATTGTTCCATCTTCTTGCATTCGATTGCAGATGTTTTGCTTATCTCTCTGCAGCGAAATTAGCATTTAGTCCTTGTTTGTTACGGGCAGCAGTATTCCTTTAATTAAGCAAAAACGACCGATTGATTTAATTCCAACTCTAAAATCAAAGTAAATAAATTGAAAAGCAAAAATACGAAACAATTCGATGATAAAATATGATACAACGTGGAATGATTTTGCACTTTAGATTACGTTTCTAACGTAACGAGGAATGAAGAAAAACAAAAAAAAAACAAAAAAAAGAACGCTTGTGACAAATCGAGAGGTTTAAAATACACTACATGCTGGAGGCTAATTCAGAAGTATAATAATTATTCGTTAGTCCGTTAATGACAGGATATTTCCAGAGACTTGACGCACTTCTTACGCACGTATATGGATTACTTTGCAGCGATCTCACGACGTGCAAAGATGATGGCGACAATCAAGACGGCTTGCTTGCCCAAGCTTATATGCGAACTGACCTCGTCCGTCCATCAGGACCAGCTGAGTGAGATGGAACGAACCTTGCTGAACTTAATCAGGTAAGCGATGAGTTGCATTCATTTGCTTGCCTGCCTCTTTACTTGATAAGTTCAAGGCCATGGAGTGAACGTGATGACTGAGTTATTTAACAATTTCAATGATTCTCAAATTGATGCCTGACGAACGGGTTACATGGTTATGTCACATTACGAAAACCGGCGGTAGCGAATTATCCTTGCGACACAGAGACCAATAATAAAATTACAGTTGAAAATTTCACAGAAATTGAACAAGGATTAATGATTAATTTAAAATATATTTATTATAATTAATAATAAAATATATCAATTAATATATTTTAATATTAATTATATTATATATTAATTAATATAATAATATTACAATTTTTTAATATTAATCATATTATATATTAATATATTTTAATATTAATTATATTATGATTAATAATTAATTTAAAATATATTTATTATAATTAATAATAAAATATATTAATTAATATAATAATATTATAATTATTTAATATTAATTATATTACAATTAATATTAAAATACATTATATTATATTAATATTATATTATATATTATAATTAATAATAAAATATATTATAAAGTCATATTATAGAGTCAGAAAGAAATCAGAAGGATATCGTATCATTATAAAATGGACGTCATCCATACGTTCTCTACACTTTCATATATTATCCATACATTTTACTATCCTCAAAAGTGCACTGTCGCGCGCCTATACAGGAAATGATAAATTCCCTGTCGTTTGAAATTTTCTAATATTCCTGCCGTTATAAATTACCTACCAGGCTAGAACACCTACCCACAGGATCATTCGCGCGCCGAGAAACAACCGAGCAACTTCCATTTACAACAAGAGGAGAGTGTCACCCGCGCGATCGTTTGTCAATGATTAAACGTCTCCGAGAGAGGCGCATTTTTTGATCCTCGTTCGAATCCTCGATCGAGGACGACGATACGAAGGAGGCGAAACAGAGCATGACAATGAAACGGCAATTGCACGTTACTCAGAACCGTTCGACGAAGTTAAGTTGACGTTCGAAACCTGCGGATGGCATGATCGAGCAGTTTCACGGTGGAATTTTTACAACGACTGGCAAGGCGCCTCGCAAGGCTCGCCCACTTTTCGTTATTCACGCCGGTTCCAGTTCGCCACTTTCACTTTCCACTTTTGATCGCCGTTGGTTGGCCTCGGCGCAATCGAATTCGCTGGATCATGAGATTGTTGAAAGGAAAGGTCAGCAGCCATAATAGGAACGGCCGATGTCACGTCGTAAAATTTTGTATTTTCGTGATTCGTCACTGAATTGGATTCTTCTTTTCCTTTTTTACGAGCTGTCGGCGTCTCGATGTCGATCGATTGTATTATAATTCTCGGTTTTTTTTTTTTTTTTTTTGTTTTTTTTTTTTTTTTTTTTTTTTTTTTTTTTTTTTTTTTTTAGAATAATTGCATTCTATTGTATGAGAAATGATTTTTGTTTTCATTGCAGGTTGTTAGTTGATATCGAGTAGATTCTCGCGAGGAAATTAAATCCGAGAAATTTTCGACCATCCGTTTGTTCGAAATCAGACTTTTAAATGCGCTCGTAAAACGATTCAGTATTTTCTGAAATTGCACATTTTATTTCCTACAATATTCCAGAGGAACTCTCGGCAGTAACTGTTTGAGCACACGAAATGTCACTTTCATATTTTTCACAGCTTTCCCGAACTGCGATTATTTTTTACTTTTCACTTCTTCTCGAATATGTTTTAGAAGCTTGTGGCTCCTCCATAAAATTTATTGCTACTACAGCCTTTCTTGTTACTGCACGATTTCATGCATAAATTAAATATCTCGTTTGAATAACGACGCTGAATTGCGAAAGAAAAGAAACACACACACATATTATGTAAAACCATCGACATCAACGTTCAAGTGTGAATGTTTCGTGCATATTGAAAAGATTTGTCAGACACTTGCAATACAGAGAATGTATCATATTTTTTAATTTAATTTACTGTAACATTCAGTTGCGGATGAAACTACAATTTTTCTCAATTGTATCCGAGAAAAAGGACCATAAAGTTGCACAGCCTACTTATTACATATATCAGATAACAGACTGCTGATTCAACGATAGGGTAACCTACATACTCGCGTGATGTTTCCAAAAAGAAAAAGAAAAGAAAAAAAAAGAACAAAAGAGAATCTTTATTAATTCAATCGTGCTTTATACGTAAATAGAGCGCAACGTTTATAAACAACAATACACAGCTTCCGACTTTGCCACTGGCCGGAGAATTAAACGTCAGCTCGTCGGATTACCTTGCAATCTCCAGATTACACTGATGGAGCAGCGTACGCGCCGGATGTTCACTTCGATCGTTCGGAATATCGATCAGACACGTGTACGCGGCCGTGGTCGAAGCTTGATCCTGGCTCGCGAAACAACAAGCCGACCGCGTACAGGCCAAACAAATGTCAGTTCGATATCTCGCTAAACAGATGCGGTGGAACAAGTCAGGCGCCCGATATCGCGTTGCTCGAGTCGAGAATTTCGCGCGTCATCGAAAATTGGATAGCCGGGCTAAGCGGTAGAGATGGGATCGAGTGTCTCGCGTAAGTAGTTTCCGAATCATTCGAGATTCACCGTGATGACACCGGTAAAAATCCGGTGAAACGAACTGAAGAAAAGTCGAAACAGATAAATGAGATTAAAACGTTTTTTCTCTTTAAGAAATTTGAATTTTATACTATAGCGTAACGAATTCTTTTTTTACTGAAACAACATCGTCGTCGGAGCGCGTTCTCTCCAGCGATGACTTTCATTTTTTCCCTTCGTAGCATTCCTTTCCATTTTCTTCGTAGTTCTTCGCAGCAAGTCGTGAGTAATTTCTCAAATTACTTTGAAATCGTGCGGATCGTTCAACATTCAGGATCATTCGCAATGAAGTGATAATATTGAACTCGTACGGAATGAAATGTCTTCGTCAGTCAGTTGTTTTTAATTGTATTTCAATTGCATCGTTTCGTCGCGTAACTGTGAACGAAACGTATATAGCTATGAATAAAATGCGTAAAAAAGAAACGTGTGAAAACAAAGTGCCAGATAAAACGAGGTTCAGGTTACGTAAGACGTGTATAATATTTAATAAAGAATAAGCGTACAACGCTACTGCCCGGCTATACGATGTTTCAAACTTGATTCTAATCTGATTGTAACATTCTCAGAGTGTTGGTTAAATTTCAAAGTATTTTACATGACGTATTCAATAAGAGTCGAATATTTTCGTGAATAATTATATACCATGCGATATTTAATCTTCTTTTTAAATTTTAACTTACAAGAGTCGAGCGACTATTTTGAACCGACAAACATTGAACTGATGAGCACATTTTCGAAACGTTGTAACGTTATATTATATTAGAGGTACCCAGAAATAATGTCGTTTTTTGATACTGTAGAAAATTTTATTTCACTTAAGAGTTTAATACAGTTTCAATCTGTAATATAATTTAACAATGAGTACACTAAACGTCACTATATTTAACTAGAATGTTCTGTGTTAACAAATTAAATTACTATCACTGGATGGCGATGTTTCGTTAAATTTGAAGGAAACATTACTTATGAATGACAGATATCTGCGCGTTCTCGCAAATGTTCGGATCAAAAAAATAATGTATATACGTTAAAATTGAATAAAAATATACACAATATACTACAATATAATATAATACAAATATACATACAAATATAACATAAATATACAAAAATATAATTGTACAGTACGCTAGACTAGAATTGAAACGCAGTTGAAAGATTTTTATTTGAAAGCTCAATACCGACGAAACGAAATGAAACGAAACCGAGATATCAAAGTTGACTCGGATTCGCGGTTGAGTGTACGTATTGGACTTGGCCTCATCTCTACTAAGCGGATCGACGCGTTTCGCAATTTTCTCGCCGGCGAACGAGCGAACGTTCGACGTTGCGGCCGCAAAAGTTACGGATCGTCGCGACGCGCCGGCGATTTTGCAAGCGTGGAAATTGGATGACGCTTGGCATTGGATCCTCGCAATTTTCGTTTACGATCGGAAAAGGCGGGACACGCGGCGGCGCGTTATTTGGATAATGCGAGCCGAGCCGGCGACCATTCGATGGCCATTTCGCTCGCTGATTAAAAGGAAAATTATGTTAAACCGGCCAAATATCGATCGGGACGATGCTCTCGCGTTGATTCTATCCGCTTCGAATCTAGCTGCTCTGACGTGATCCTTTCTTTCTTTCTTTCTTTTTTCTCTCTCCTTTTTTTCAGAGAGAAGGGTATTTCGAGGCAGGCAGACGTTGATTTAAACAAGGACGTGGGAATTTTATGAGCCAGCGAGCTGCGAGGAGGCAGGAATTTTTTTTTTTTTTTTTTTTTTTTGTTTCGCGACAGTGGTGGCCCGTGGTATTCGAAACCGAAAGAGAGAAATATTTAATTTCCCTGTGCGTGCCTCCGTGTACCTTTGTGCGGCGAATCTGGATTTTTGATTAAATTAATTCGGAGTTTTATTGGAGTTTAATGAGTTGGAGAATTGGAGCTGAAAAGCGCTGGAATTTCATTTCGCAATTCGATGTCACCGGCGACACGGGGATTTCCCGGGTGTTTCTCTGTCCCTCTTTCTCTCATTCGAAGTTTTTTCACATTTGCCGAGGGAGGATTTTCAAGAAAAACCGTTGAAAGGAAAAACGCGATAGTGCAAATATTCATTAACGTCGAGAGTTTTTTAGGCGTGTTTAGGTATTCGCAGCGAAGGAAAGCGCAGCGAAGGAACACAGCCTTGTGTACGGAAATCTCGCGTTTACCTGCGAGACTACCATTTCCGGTCGTTAAAGAGTCGACGAGCCGACTTCTTCTTCTCTCGACGAGCAAGAGAAGTACAACGTGAAAGTTCTTTTACTCTTATGTAAGCTGTTTCGAAAAGGGAACGACCGTGTGCTCGTACGGGCCGACGGATGCTATCTCGCTACAAACCGTCCGCCACTTTCCTTTTCACGGGTTATTCAATCTCTCCGACTTTCTAGCACACCTGAAGCACCTTTCAATTGAGCACCTCTTGTCCTTGGATCTCTTTTTCACATTTCTCTGGCGCCCTACCGGTGAAAATAGTAGTCGAACGCTAGCGTGAAGATACTTCTCCGTGAACTTTTTCAACTTTTAATTTATCGAAGCGTTTCCTCACGTCTCATTCTTGCTTCCCAAAGGTTCAGAATCCGAGTGAACTCTTGCTCTGTTTTCTTGCGCGTTATTCTGCAAGGTGACATTCGTTTCTTAATTCCCGTAGAAAATGTTTAATTTTATGTTTCTTTACTTTGTTGTTGTCATTAGAGTTTGGAAACTGAGTACCTCTTACGGCGAAATATATATATATATATTTTCTTTTTTTTACCTTCCTCTCGCTACTAATGAAAGTAATCGATAGAACCGATCGTAGAACACATTATTTAAGAATTTTCTTTTTATTTCATTCTTGTGTATCTTTGGTAGTATTTCGTTTTTAGAGGTTGGAAATTGCGCACCTCTTTCCCGCGAATTTCTCTCTTCACATCCTCTGATTCTGCAAGCGGAAATGATCGATAGAATCGATCTGAGTAGAAATGCTTTTTCTTGTTTCTAGGAGTTGAAAATTCCCTGCCTCGTTTTCTCGAATTTTTTTTCACATCCACCACAAGCGGAGATAATCGCTAGAATGGATCATGTCGTTTCGTAATTGGGGCAGAAATATCTTTCTTCCTTCGTTTTCTTACTTTCAGTAATCGAAAATTGTGTACCTTTCTTTTTCTACATCCTCTGATTCTACGAGGAAGATACTCGATAGAGAATGGATGATATCGTTTCGTAATTAGCGTAGAAGTATCTCCAGCTTTGCTACACTTTTATCTCTCGTTCTTCGATTTTTCGGGATGGGAAGGAGAAAAATGAAATGGTGGCTCGGCTTTAAAGGATTAATTCGCGGTGGCTACGATGCTTACACGTAAAATTACACGTAGCTCTTCGCTTCTCCACTTGGAAATTAATTTAGATTTCGTTTCGACTGTGTGCAGCTTAATTGAGAGCAATTTAAGCTTCGAATCTTTCGCGATGCGTCTGTTTCTTTTTTGTTAAAGTAATTAGTTGCTCTCTCCCTCCTTCTCTTTTTAGAGAGCAGCACTTTCAGCACGGAATTGACCAAATTTACTTTATTGATGTTAACAAAACATTGACGCATAAGTATTTCAGAAATCTCATTTAATTGTTTGCGCAATTTAATTATATAAATAAACGAGAGTAAGAAGAATTTGGATCTATTTCTAAATGGTTCTGGTCCTTCCATGTTAAAAGATTATTGAAAATTCTACAGACCTTTATCATAATATAATACAGTAAAAAATGATTCGTTTATCAACTCTCTGTGACGAGTTATATATTTTTCTACTGACTCTACCAATTACTGAATCAAAACTTAATAAACATTTATAATTAAATGCATTAAAATATCAATCAAAATTTTCATCATACCACCTCGTTCTTCGATTTGTCCTTAAAGTCGAATCCATGATATACTCCAGTATTCTGACTATTTCCAAATGAAGAAGTATTCCGAATTATCTGTCACGCCTCTAAATAATTATCTGTCACTCTTCTCGATTAATCGCCGCTGTCGCCAGAAGTGAACAGTTAAAGTCCGATTAAGATGACCAAAAGATCAAGATCGTCAAACTACAGTAATCCTCAAATTACCATTCGGTAATTCATCACCATCAATATCCTGATTCTCCCAAAATTTTCCACTCGCTCTCCAACGAAGCGTCAAATTAAAACACACAGGAAGAGCAAATAAAGAGAAAAAGAAAAAAAGAAAGGAAGAAGAGACACGAAGATAGAATAGATAGTTAAACGAACAACGAGGAATGATGTCGCGATGGATCGTGATGGTTAACGTCCCGGAAGGATCCGCGCTTTATATTTACTTTTATGCGTGCGTAAACGCCGCTTTCCCATGGCGAGGCCGATTTTTATTGGATCGCCTCCCCATTTTCCTCCTCGCCGGTTAAACCGATCAAGATGGAAAAGCTAAAGAAGCCGTTTTGTGTTCTGCTCGTTATGTTCGCCCCCGTGGCTGCCGCCTCGTAAATCGGCGAGAGTTTTCCTTTTGCGGCCGCGAGACGTCTTCCATGCGGGAACCATGCGTGACGGAACTGCTTCTTATCGCGCGTTCTCTTCTTCCGTCTTCCCGGAAAATCGGACGCCAGCCTCGTTTACTTTCGTCGAGAATATTCGGCGAGATATGGCGGACGATTTTTTTGTGTGGGTTCGTCATCGAGGTTATTATTCATAGCGTGGTATAGATTTATGTTTATTGGAAATTAGACTGTTCTCTTCGGGTGATTTTGGGAAGTCAGGGCGATGATGATTTTTCTCTCGAAGCTCGAAGAGAAAATTTGTACGTTCATGTGAGATGTGAGTTGGATTGCCGTGAGAGATTTTTGGCATTCGTTGCATTCGTTGCATTCTTTATTCTGGCATGTCCTGTTCTCAATCAGGCTAGTATAGTTCTTTGATAAATCCGCTGGGAGGAGAGTCATCGATTTTTGTTTCCTTCGCGACTACGATTGTCTGATTTTCAGTCAATTGCGGCGGATGGTTCACTCGTGAACTATATCGGGTCACGGGAGCGTCTGAACATTCTTTTGTGAACGTATTCGAACAGTTGCTGATACTTATGGATGCGTTCATAAGTGCTCGTAATCGTGAGGATAATTCTATCACATTAAACGAACGACAAGCGTTCAAACTACTTATTACACTTATACTACTTATTCAAGTCATTTCCTGACATCAATTTTAATTATTAAAACGTACCGTATTTTAATTATTAAAATATTCACTGAACCGGATGTATTTATAATAAAAATTCTCGCCAACAATGATCAGAGGTTATGGGAGCATACTTTTTTCTCTTTTACAAGCTCATTATAGATTCTGAATGAAACGCAAAGTTCACTGAATTTAATGTCAAAATCAATTCTCTTTGAACGCGCAGCCGCGTAGCCAAAGTCTCGAGAGAACATATGTTTCTGTAAAAAAAAAAAAAAAAACAACGTCGGAAAGGAAAGCGAGATTTCACGGGAAGGAAGGACTGCCACTGTAATTTGAATAATTAGTGTCAAACGATACCTATAACTTTCGAGCTGTCAGAGAGTAACGAGAGTGGCACGTTTGAAATAAAATTTAATTGAAGTGAAATAGTGAAATTTACACGAGCGGAAAGAGCTGGAATCGTTGGCGGGCCGCGCGCAAATAGCAGAGCATCGACCGCAAGTTACGAGTTTTCCCGCGTTTTCTCGGAGTTGCTGCGTGCCACGGCACGGTGGCAGGGAAATGGCTGCTTCGTGCAGTTTTCAGCGTTGGTTTCGCCGAGCGTAACTGGATTCCGGTACGCGTGTCGGTGCCGAGAGCCGTCGATATCGAAAGTAAAAGGCGACTCGCCTTGTGCCTGTTCTTACGTGCCTCGTTCCCGAGGAACTAGTTGATCATGGTCGAACGTTGCGAAAGTTGAGTCGATTTCGTGCGCACCACTATTGGCAAGTCGCACAACCGTCGATTATTCTCTCGGTCGTGTTTCGAAACGAGTTCCCGCGATAAAATGTGTTTTCTTGCGAAACGTGTTCGCAAACGTGACACTCGATCACCGTGTCGATTCCCGCGGATTTCCTCGCTTTCACGAGATGGAAAACTGTTTGGATTTTCCTAGACTTCGAACGTTGCCCTTAAATGGCACTTAATTGCACATTTTCCAAAATTATAAAATAAATTAGATAAGGCTCGTTTGGCGTTGGACTCGCTGGTTTCAATTTTCTTTTTCCAGATCGGAATACCATTTGAATTACAATTCATGTACAGTTCATTGAAAAGTCACAGGATAGTTATTAACGTTGAGTTATCGTTTTAAAATTAACATTGAGTCAAGGAATTTTATGTGACGAGGAAACTAACTTGAAACGTACAAGTTTATTAATGTTAGCTATTTTACTAATATTAGTAATATTATATTTTTATTATTGATATATTATAATATTAATAATTTTATTTTTAATTTATTCTTTTATGTTTTACATTTTTATATTAATATATTTTAATATATTATTATGTTAATAATTTTATTATTAATTTATTCTTTTATATTTTTTACATTTTTATATTAATTTATTATTTTATATTAATATATTTTATTATATTATAATATTAATAATTTTAATTATAAATTTAATTTATTATTTTATATTTTTCACATTTTTATATTAATATATTTTATATTATTTTATATTTTTATATTTTTCATTATTTTATATTAACAAGTTTGCGAAAAATTAAAGTTCCGGCTTTCCTAAGATTTTAAACAAAGATCTATCGTATCATTTTGAACCAATAATCTTAACGTCACGATTGTTCTTTTTTTTTTCAAAATGCTCCAAATGTTACCACAGTTTTCTAAATCTCACCAATCACTGGAACTATAATTTGCGAGAATTCAAATTAATCTTTGAACAAAAACGTTTGCTTTATTAATCTTTGCTTCGTAAACGTTTCATCGTTTCACAATTGTTGGCAACATTTCGATAGTTGCATCGGTTTTTGGTAAAAGAAAGACGAAAACAAACGATGTAAATATTTTCAGGGACACGAGTTTGAACACGATGGCGGAAGTGCGCTCGAGGTACCACTTTGCGGCGCATATGGGTCAACTGATATCCGGCGTGGAAGGTCAGGGATGTCATAATTTCTACCCCACCTGCCCGCTGCCCGGCTCCAGCGTTCTCAACATGATGAAGAAGATTCGCTTACGCTGACACCGCAGTGCCAAGCGGACAAACAATGAAAATATGCGACGACGTAATCTGTGATATCTCGCAGACGACATTTTTCTTCTTCTTCTTCTTCTTCTTCTTCTTTGTAACGTTGCTACGACGAAGATTCGACTTTTTTAAGAGTTGAAACGAAAGAATTCATCATCGTGAAAAGAAAGAAGATCGTGAACGAGGGGAATGTGACGAGCTGGATAATGATGTTTCGAGATTGCATTGAAGATGATTAAGAAACTTGTGTCTAGATTAAGTGTACTTAAGGAATGTACTCGAGTCCAGTGAACAGTCATTGGATTAGACAATAGCGTTTAATCGATGTAAGATTGCTTTAGACTTACTTTAAATTGTTCAAGTGAATCGAATAGTATTCAATTCGCCTGAGAAATCTCGTACGTTTAGGAGGAAAAATATAGTAATTATTTATTTCTTGTCGACGAACGATATTTGACTCCTACGTTGTTTTAACGTAAGATTTATGAAACGAAATTTTCTATCACAATCACACAGTGTCGAGAGTGAACGTTCTTTCGATGTATTAAACATCAATCATTATTTGTGTTTTTATTTCACATCTCGAACGTTTCTATTTTTCTGTACTCAATTCCCATTTCTTCATTCGAGGCAGATTTCAAACTGTAACATTCCTTTCATGTCAAATTTCTTGTAAGATAACTTTATGTCAATATTTAATATTTATTAATAACGTTTATGTAACAATAATTTCCTGTGTTATAAAAATGTTCAGGCATTTACAAAAAAGTATCGCACCAATTGTAATATTTGGAAATGAAATACACGAAGATAAAACAAACCTCTATTTACATTTTACTTTAAAAAAAAAAAACTTACATTTCCATATACATTCCATAGTTGTCTAAATAAATCATCCGAAATCCCTATTTTTTTTTTTCTTCTTCACAGAAATATAAATCTTCTCTTTAATATTGCTTCCGTAAAAATATAAATTTCCAAAAAGATAATCTGCAGCTATCTTGTGAATTGTCCAAAAATTCAGTTTCTTATTCTTCAATTGTGTTCCATTTTTCTTTCACGAGTCTACTTTTTCGTTGCTTTACCATATTATTGGATTCCACAAGTTTATTTCGTTTATCAGTTTCGTATTTGAACGTTTCGTTTTTCTCATTTTCACAAGTATTTGTAGCTTATTTAAACAAAAGGATAACGAAATGTGATTAACGAAGAACGAGTGTTCATTCGAGCACACACCTTTGCTAATTTTCCGGCTATAACAAAACAATTTTTCCACTTTCTCCAGAGCTCCCTCCGTTCGAACGAGTGTCGAGATCTTTATTTGCCATCGGTATATATACAATATTTAGCGAAACGTGTGAAACGTTCACAAAGGCCAGACCGAGGTAATGGCTCTTTCGGCGAAGCCTGCTCTTTGTAATTATTTCTCGCGCGCACAAGCACCGCCGAAAAGCCGGTCCTAATTTGTGCTCCACCAATTTATCCTTCCCCCCTGTTGCTCGTTATCGTCTCCCGTTTAATCCGGCCGCGATGCTTCTCCTCGAAAATTAAGAGAAATCAGCGCCTAAGCATTCGATTGCTGCGGATTACGACAATTTGTAACGCTTTCTACTATAATATAATTGATCGAGCAGACCTTACGAGTAATAATTTATTTTTACTTCCCCCAAGCAAGCAAGCAAGTGAGTAAAATTGACTTTTAATATTTTTAATAGCAATTTAATATTTCTAATAGCAAAAAGAAGAAAAAAAGAAATGAATACTCCGTATTCGATTCCAAATTCAAAAGTGAATTTTCTTTAATTCCGATTGGTTGATTTTATTATCAACGAGAATTTATAATCTATTAGATGTACACGTTGCACATTGAATCGGAGCTCGTTCGAATCTGACGAATTTCGATGTTTTAATTTCGTCGTGCTTGATTGATGTTTGCACTTTATTAAAGAGGAATTTCACTTCCGATGTGAAGAAGGAATTTTTATCGGGGGGGGGGACAAGAAGAAAAAAAGAGGAACGATCGAGCTTCGATCCGATAATCGTGAATTTGGACGCGAATGTCGTTTTCATTATGAAAAATAACGAGATCTTAATCCACTGAAATTAAATTTAAATCCAATCACTGTCGGACAGTTTGAAATTTAAAATTTCGAACGATGTCAAATCGAAGACGATTCGGAATACAAAATACATTGTGACACACCTTCGATAAGTCGACGATAAAAGGAAATTAATTATAAATTGTCTTGCTACGTTTTTTTCCCCAAAAATTCTCTCACTGAATGTAAAGTTATTTCCTTCCATATCTACCTACCGCTTCGCTTAAAGACGTCTTCCGCTTCCTCCAAAACTGGATGGCAACTCTTACGACGGTGATTTCGCGTGAAAACAATCCGAACAATTTACAACAGCGTCTGCAGCGAGCGAAAAGTTATTGTAATAATCCCCGGCGCCTTTATCGGCTTAAGCGCGATGCCAAGCGAGCTGCCTTCGTAACGATGGCGAGGAGGATCGTGCCAAAAACGACGTCGAGCAGTTACGATTCCGCGGTACTCTGGCAAAAATGATCGCAGGCGTTTCGTTTATCGCGCCAACTCGCAAGAAATCGCGAGTAGTTCCTCCGCGAAAAACGACAATCCCCCTCGTTGTTTCGTTCGAACAGGCGTCGCGACGTCAGCTACCGCGCGTCTCGCGAACGATCGACGACCGCTAGAAACGAGATCCAGATTCGTCGTTGATAACACTGGAGAAGTCTTTGAGACCATGAAATGAAATATTTTTAAAGGAAATTTATTGAAATTGTTGTAAATTGTCAAAACTTTACTCTCGATAACAGAGGAGTCTTTTTCGAATAACTTATAGTTAAATATTCACTATACTCTTTCTACAAGAGTCTCCTTAACACTTTGTTCTTAGTGCAACACAAAGTATTCTTAATAATTTGGATTGAGCCAGGGAAAGGAAATTTGTTTGAGAGGAAACTATTGAAAAAATATTTTAAAATATTTTTAAAAAGCAGGGTTTTAAAGGTGTTCAAAAGAATTCAAGATAGATTTTGACACGTTTGTGACACGGATGTTCGCTATTTTTTAGTAATATTTTCTAAACAGAGACGATGAGAATTCTGTTAGCTTTAGGATTTTACGAACTCTAAAGTTCAGTAGACAATTTTTATAAAGTAGTTCGAAAACGTGGAGGAATTCATGTATCCATGAAGAAAGACATTAAATTAAATTAAATTAAATTAAATTAAATAAATATGCACACTTAATTCGAAGAATTTAAAATAATACTGGGAAATTACTACTCCTGTCTTCACAATTAAAGTACCTTTCCTGTGCAATTTCTTCTCTTTCGTATAAAGAAATCCATTCTCTAATTATAATTTTCCATGTATTTCAAACAAGTATTACAACATTTTATACCTGAAAGTTTTCAATATTTTTAAATACTTTCGAACTTTTGCATTTTCGATCGAGAACTTGTTGCCAGGTTGTAGTAATATGCAAAAATAAAAATTTGTACTTAGAAATTAATAACTCCAATTAATTATTCAGTTGAAAGTATAAATGTATGTAAATTAATTGTAAATTTAATATATGTTGAATATATTAAAGTTTAAAAATAAAAAATATTTATGTGTAAATACATGATCTCTAGATAGAAAATCGATCGTAAATGACTATATATACACAGTGAGGTAAAAGTATACACATCAATGGCATACATACGGATCGGCGTGAATGGGGGCACGTAGGAAAATCTCTTTCATTGAGCAACGATTCGAGTAGATCTGCACGTAATCGCGCTCATTCCCTCCCTACCACGCAAGAAATCGATTATATTCTTACAGAGTAGCTGCTGCGTGATCGCACTTAAGTGACTGCTGACACCATTCCTGCGTACTGTTACGAGATAAAATATCAAAAAAAAAAAAAAAAAAAAAAACAATTCCGAAGCAAGCACTTTCTCAATCACTGAGCTATCTCATCGCAGACGTTTGGTCTGAAAATTTTAATATAAAAAAAAAACTACGCGTTTTCACTTCTCTTTCTCTGAATCTAGAAAATACTCCTCACCCTTTCTCAAGTTATGTGACTTCTCTATAACTTTCATCTTCCAAGTATCTGAAATCTGAAGAAACTTGCCGAAGACCCCGTCATTTCACAAAATTAGACAATTTTCGAGTGCCTTGTCTCTGTAAAATCCGAAGAAACTTTATATTAATTGCTATATATATAAATTATTCGACAATTTTTCACAATTTCTTTCATTCGGAAATTCCTCCGTTCTTTCGAAACACGACGATTCACAGTGAACTTCATCGATCACGTCGATAGCTCTTCCACAGTAGTTTTTTCACAGTCTCTGCGAACTTCGCGCTCGACTCGGAACTGTCGCTCCTCGCTTGGACAGCAGCTGAAGTTTCCACGTGTTTCCACTGGAACGACGCCCACGATCAGTTTCGAAACGGCACGCCCGTCGCAGACGTAACTGCTGACCCCAGCCGCCGCGAAACTTTCGATTTCCTTGGACGTTCGACGTACCGACACGGGGACTTTCTACGCGGAAAGCGCCGCCACGTCGTTGGCGAAGTGGAGCAGCACGGATTCTACGAAGCCGTGACGACGACCTTGCGGAGGACGCGGCGCCGATGTGCGAGGAAGAGGATTCCTTAGCGACGACGACGCGTACACCGGGTCCCGGTGGCGCACTAAATGTCGCAATCGGTCGCCGTCCGTTTGAACGCGACGTTGAGGAAGGGGCCGAACACTTTCTCTCGACTTCACGGCGCGAACCAGCAGCAGCCAGGTCTACGGACTTGGAGGAGCACTCGGCCACGAGTTTTTACCAAAGGAACAGCTAGTCCGCCGTCACGTAGTTTCCCACCTTGTGTTCCTCTGCCTCGCGACTGTCACGTAGAACAGGTCCGCGGAATCGATCGTGATCGATTCACCTGGTGTCGTTTCACAGAGAAATACTTGTGGATAGTTGCACACTTGAATGTAACGCTTCTGGTCGTCGAAGAGTGAACAAAGAGTGAGTGAACGAACGTAAAATGCGATGAATCCGTGAATGATGCGAGTTTGGGATAGCTGGTGGAATGGTAGAGGTTGGTTGAAAAACTTTTCGGTTAGGTTTGGATATTTCTTCTGGTCATTGAAGAGCGAATAGAACGAAGAGGACGACAAGTTGAAATGTGAACGAAGTGAGAATTGAGATAGTTGACGAAATGTGCCGAGGTGGAATTGAGATTATAGAGAGAAAATTGTAGATAGTTGCACAAATGGTTGGAGTTTCGGGTATTCCTTCTAGTCATTGAAGAATGAACAGAGAGTGAGCGAATGAAGAGGATGGTTCAAAATGCGATGGATCTGTGAATGATGCGAGTTTGGGATAGCTGGTGGAATGGTAGAGGTTGGTTGAAAAACTTTTCGGTTAGGTTTGGATGTTTCTTCTGGTCATTGAAGAGCGAATAGAACGAAGAGGACGACGAGTTGAAATGTGAACGAAGTGAGAATTGAGATAGTTGACGAAATGTGCCGAGGTGGAATTGAGATTATAGAGAGAAAATTGTAGATAGTTGCACAAATGGTTGGAGTTTCGGGTATTCCTTCTAGTCATTGAAGAATGAACAGAGAGTGAGCGAATGAAGAGGATGGATCAAAATGCGATGGATCTGTGAATGATGCGAGTTTGGGATAGCTGGTGGAATGGTAGAGGTTGGTTGAAAAACTTTTCGGTTAGGTTTGGATATTTCTTCTGGTCATTGAAGAGCGAATAGAACGAAGAGGACGACGAGTTGAAATGTGAACGAAGTGAGAATTGAGATAGTTGACGAAATGTGCCGAGGTGGAATTGAGATTATAGAGAGAAAATTGTAGATAGTTGCACAAATGGTTGGAGTTTCGGATATTCCTTCTAGTCATTGAAGAATGAACAGAGAGTGAGAGAATGAAGAGGATGGTTCAAAATGCGATGGATCTGTGAATGATGTGAGTTTGGGATAGCTGGTGGAATGGTAGAGGTAGTTGGTTGAGATTTCAGAGAGAAACTTTTGGATAGTTTTGGATGTTCCTTCTGGTCATTGAAGAGCGAATAGAACGAAGAGGACGACGAGTTGAATTGTGAACGAAGTGAGAATTGAGATAGTTGATGAAATGTGCCGAGGTGGAATTGAGATTATACAGAGAAAATTGTAGATAGTTGCACGAATGGTTAGAGTTTCGGATGTTCCTTCTAGTCATTGAAGAATGAACAGAGAGTGAGCGAATGAAGAGGATGGATCAAAATGAATGGATCTGCGAATGGAATGAATTTGAAATACGCTGAGATTTTAAATGTTGTCTCTGGTCAATGGAATGTTAAATCATTCTTGAAAGATGCTTGAATAGAGAATTTTTTAAATTTAAATTATTAGATTAGTTAGTCACTATATCAAAGAAGATTGTTGACGGAGTGAGCATTGATAATAATTAAAAATCTGAATCAGTGACAATCGTACGAAGAGTATTCGGATAGATTGGAATATTGAACGCTTTCTGTGATTATTGATTGTTTGTTAAACATTGAATCGTTTGAAAGATATTTTGTATAAAGAATTGAGCTACGATTGAAATTGGAGGTCGATGTGTTGTCATTTTTTTTTTTTTTATTTTGAGAGAGATTAAAGTGCGACGTGATATTAAAGTAATAACGCGATCTGTTAAACAGCGTCCAGAAATGCAAATAACACGCGCGTTTTTCATCCTGGGATGTTGCTTCCTTGTGATGACATTGGCGAACGCGGCACCGTCTCCAGAGGAACCTGCCTTCCATCTTCCGGTACAGCTGATCGGCTTCCCCGTGATCACTATCGCTGTCAGGCTCACTAATTTCGTGAAGAAGCTCGCGTACTCGTTGAATCCAGGTGATTGCCACTTCAAATCTGTTGAGATAAAGAAAAGTCATCGCTGCAAATAAATTGCTCGATGCCCCGTGCAATAAAATGAAACAACATTAGGCACTTTTTCAATTATATTCCGAGAAGTATGAGTTTGCGTGTCTTCAAAAGTTCGTGGTTTACAGTGACGTAAATGAACCAAACAAAAAGAAATTTTCTGGAAACAGTAAAAAAATTTTTTTCATAACATAGATTCACCGTGATCTTGAAAAGTGAAATCTCCTCTCAAAGCTTGCCTTTTCACAAAATTTCCTTTCCACCATTTCATTGAACTTTGAACATTAGAATTATATGATTTCTTAAATTTTTAATATCACCTAATATTCAACGTTAAATAAAATAAAAGATAAAAGATCGTGCGGCAAGTTTCAACTCGTTTTAAAGCGAAGGCTTCATTTTTTAAAATGACAGTGATTCTAGTTACGAGAACAATTTTTGAATGTTTCCAGACATGTTTGAATTTTCGAGAAAGAAGTATCCTCACTTTCCCCTCTCGTTACATGATGTGATAAAAACCATTTTCGAAAAGAAACGAACTCGCAGCTGTCAAAGAGACTTTAAAATAAGATCAAGTGGATTGTTATATTTATGAAGCTAATAATAGTTTAAATTATCTACCATTCTTCATCGTTATTGGTTCAAACTATGTTCAAATTATGCATTCGCATGATGTTACAGAGAGTTGCGAGAAATACAAGCTTGACGAGAGGTATCTGCTTTTTAAATCTGAAAAACAAGTAAACAGGAACGAAATCGCCTAATTAAACAGCAACAGTTCAACACGCTACCGTTGGTATTGAGGAAGCGAATTTTTTACCATTTTCGTAGAAGTGAAAACCTTCGTGAGAACAAGTTCAATGTTTCTCGAACTGAATCGGCGGCCAGTTAAGTACGTTCAATGCGAAAAGTGATTAAACTTTCGACGTGCAGGTGATTCGTCTAGCCTAGTAGTTCCGCGCGTGAATCGAATGAACGAATAGCGAAAGCGAAAGTGTTCCACTTGTTGCAACTTCTCCGTTGGAATACCGTGTAACGTTCACGTAACGTTCAACTCGCCGTTGTTTTGCTGGACAAGCATCACGCTGTCGCTAATTACCGACTGCACTTTGATAACAAATTGTTCTGCTTGTTAATAATTATTACAAAATTGTTTCAGGGTAAATTTTGCGAAATTCGATTGATCGAATTTTTGTAAAAATTGTCACCTCAATATTGCAAATTCGTGACATTATTATATAATGTCAAAGGTCCGATATCGCAATTTTCCAATTCGGTATCTTCGATACTATTGATATTCAATTTGGTGGGGCCGAAAATTTTTAATCTCAATAGATTCGATATTATTGATATCCAATTTATAGCCAGCTTTAATGCTGATAATTTCCACCCAGGGAATTTAATAATAGTGATTTTTAATATCGTTAGTCCATCGGATTTCCCTCGATCTCCAAAAATTATTATCTCCAAAAATTATTATTCGACGTGATAAAATGAGCTTCATAATTTTCTGACTGCGATATCAACCTCGAAATTCATCAAACATTTATTCGTGCTTCTTTCATGCATCGCTGTGCATCTATTTCATATTCGTGAAATGGCTGAGCGACGGATTCTTTTTCTCTTTCTTTTTTCTTTTTCTAGATTCGTCGAATCTCGCGAATAAATCGGTTTCAGTGTCGATAATTCGATCGAAACGACGGGGATTTTGACGTGCAGTCAGCAGTGACAGGCAAACACGCGGCCGCCGATGGAATCCTATTTGGACGTGTCAATTTTCGTTAAAGTGAACGTTGAAGGAGTCACGTTGTTAATTGGTCATTAGCTAGGGATAGTTATTTGACGATTCTGAATGATCGAAACGAGGATTGTCACTTGGATTGATGACAGTGGCGATAACACTCTCTGCTCGAGATCCGCATAGTGCATTAACTCGTCCGACGAATGAAAATACATTGATTCATGAAGACACACTGATTGCGAGAATAACACACGAGGGATGAAATTTATCTTTATTTTCTCGATTTCGACGAAACGTGTTCGACAGAGACGTGTTTGACAATTTCACAGCTTCCGAAAGTGGCGTGTCCATCATTCTGATATTTACCATAATGTTTTACTCTTCGCTCTTCGTTTTTCAGAGACTTACGTCAGCCGAGTGAGACGAGATCTGCCTCTGGTGCACGACGAAGAGATACTAGACGTTGGACAAGTGGAGAAGAAACTGATATCGGAGCTGGGCAGTAACGTTTGCGTTTACGAGAGGATCTGCGCCAAGTACGCAGCCGAAACGCTTCAGAAACGAAGCGGCGAACGAGCTTTGGACTGGGACGTCGTTTTCAGGTGAGTTTGATTGATACTCCGTCGCTTCGATTCGCGAGAATTGAATCGTTGGACTCGGTCTAATTTTTACAAACTCGTTTCTAAAGCAATACGCGTATTTTCGACAAATTGCTTGAAAGCAAGCCAAAGTTTCAATTGTTTCACTTTTTTAATTCTTTGCTCGAGTCTCTTTCAGTACAGCTTAATGTCCTTTTTTTTTTTTTTTTTTTTTAAGA